>NW_017386284.1:0-23859 GCF_000237925.1 Schistosoma mansoni | reverse complement strand
AGGTATTCACACTAGCATCATCCCTTCATTCACAGGCAAGCTCATTTGTGGTGACTTCAACATGCCTGAAGTTTCTTGATTTCCAGTCAAAGCTGCGGAACGTTATGAATCATTTATCGAATGTCTAGAACTAGGACAGTGTACTCAATATGTTAGTAGCCCTACCAGACATCAAAATATCTTGGACTTAGTCTTTACCAGTGGCCTCACCCCCAATACTGTGTATATTGGAAAAAAGTTTCCAGGTAGTGATCATAACACTGTCGTATGTAGCCTTAATATAAAAAACACAAACGGTAGACGTAAAAATGTAACCTTTCGTAGAAACTATCGCAAGGTAGATTGGAGTAATTTTCACAATTACCTAAGAAGCACTGACTGGGGAACATTCTTTACTGCAAACAATACCGACACACTAACCAATATATTGTATCACAACATCGAAAGTATCATCAACAAAATCGCACCTTTAGAGTACTGGAGACCTAAGTTTTCTAAAGATCTGTATATACCGGTCGGTACACGTAGACGTCTGCAGAGACATTGTACTCGCTTCCACAACTCTAATGACTTCTCCTCTTTAGTAACGATGACATAAATACTTGTCCAGACAGACGCAATAAGTACACAAAAAGCAATGGAACAGGAAAAACGTGCTGTCGAACTTAGTAATAACTCCTCAGCACTCACCACACTCTTTCAAAATAAACTTAAACGTTCTAAGTCGAAAGGAAACATATTTATTAAAGACAAACAAGTATACGAAGATCCTAAACTTGTTACGGAACTATTTAATGAACACTTTTGTTCCTCATTAACTGATGAAAAACCACTTAATGATTCAGAACTTATCACAGCATCTGCCTGTGAGATTACTAACGTAGACTTCAATGTACGGAATATCTCTAAGGCAATTAGTACACTGAAACACTCCTACACTGATGGACCAGATGGTATTCCGGCTAGCATGCTAAAACGTGGAGGCGATGATATGTGTGTTTTATCGCTCAAACTATTTGCGATATCACTCTCTACAGCTCATTACCCTACTGCCTGGAAAACTACACACATCATTCCCAAAATTAAAACAGGACCTGAAGCAAATGTTGAAAATTACCGACCCATAAACATAACTTCAGTGGTGTCTAGAGTGATGGAGAAAGTAGTTAAGGCGGCGTTAGTCCAACATGTAATTACTAATAATCTCATCTCGGTCTCCCAACATGGATTTCTTAGGTCCAGATCATGTGATACATGCCTAGTGGACTACATGAATGATATAACTCTGAAACGAGACAATGGACTCCTTGTATCAGTCATATTTTTAGACTTTAAGAAAGCTTTTGATAAGGCTCCACACAAACGGCTACTAGCCAAACTACGGTCCTTCGGAATCAACAACCCACTCTATTCATGGTTTGTATCATTCTTAAAGGGACGTAAACAAATGGTAAAGTACAACGACTGTCTCTCATTACCTAGACCAATAACTAGTGGCGTCATCCAGGGAAGTGTATTAGGCCCAATTTGTTTCTCATGTATATAAACGATATATGTAACATCATAAAATCTGGGAAACCATACTTATATGCTGATGATCTCAAAATAGTATACAGCTATAAGTCTGAGGCTCTAAGTGAAGGTGTATCCCTTATTCAAGGTGATCTCAATAACCTAACTATCTGGAGCGAAAAGTGGCAATTACCATTCAACCTCAACAAATGCGGGATCTTGCACTTTGGAAAGCACCCCTATGAACCTCAACTTTACTGAAATAAAAGTAAAGTCCAGACACTTAATTCAGTACACGATCTAGGAATAAATTAAACAGGAAGCCTAAACTTTAAAACACACGCCTCCTCTATTATTTCTAAAGCCAGACGTCTAATTGGCTTCATAACAAAAAATTTCTTCACGACAGATGCTAAGCTTACCCTTTACAAAATATGTGTACGACCTTCCCTAGAATACTGCTCTTTTATCTTCTCTAATATGAATACCACTGACAAAATAAGAGTAGATGTTCAAAGACGCTTTACACGCCAACTGCTAGGAAGTGACACCACTCTTGATTACACAAGTAGATGTAAGCACCTCTCTTTAGAACCTTTATGGCACCGCAGGTTAAGGAACAATCTGATATTTCTCTATAAAGCAATAAATGGACTGTCATTCCTAACCTCCTGCCCAACTATGATCAATGACCCAGCCTATAGACTAAGAAACAATGCATATACACTATTTACCGAAAAACACCAAAAACAAATGCGTTGTAAGTTTTTTACAGTTCGGCATAGTTTATTGTGGAACAGGTTGCCAATACCTATCCGTAACTGTGACACCTTTACCAAATTTAAAAGGCTAATAACCCTGTTACTAAACTCTAAAGAACTTCGCCAACTATTCCTTGAACTCCCGCCTGCCAATGAGGCACTTTATTATGGACCGCCCAATATCTAGACGGAACAAGAATATAACGAACTCCATTGTCGTTAGTATGAATATAGCAAAACTAAAGAAAACATGCTTTATCCTTCCCCACTATTTATTGATTATTAACCATGGCCTTCCGCTCCTAACCCTCATTTTCAGTTTCCGAATCTCTCTAATGGATAAATCCAAATTATTCTTCCTAAGTGTCATGTCCTTTTATTTTTCTTATTACAAGTAGACAGATAACTCACTGATCTTATGGATGCTGAACAACTAAGGCCGATCAAAAGAAGCTCATATGTCCTAAATTCTTGTGAGTTGTTCAATGTTTTATTTTTCTTACCCTGAAAATTTTACAATATTCTCTTTCATATCCTCTGATTTGCTACCCAAACAACCAATAAAGGGGAAATAAAGGCGAACAAAGGGGAAATAAAGCGGAAAATGCATTGGAAAATAAGTCGTAAATAAAGGGGAAATGCGCCAAAATGTCTGCTTTTTCGCCTGTCCGGGGGAAATAAAGCGGAATTTCCCCTTTCTGTCGCTCTGTTTTTCAAATGTCGCTAAATGTCCGATTTTTCCCCTAAATATCCGACGAATAGCCGACTTTTCCCCTAAACATAAGACAAATTGCCGATTATTAGCCTAAATATCCGCTACATTGTCTACTTTTCCACTACATACACACTGATGCATTTACCGCAACCGACTCCTGTGTTCGCTTTCATTCCTACAACACAGCACACGAATAATGTAAAGTACGTAAAATATGGTATAATTTCCAAAGTTTTATTGAAAACAAAAAGTTCTTCAATGTACAAAGTTATGAGCAGTTGGCAGATAGTGGAGTATCAATGCACCTTATGTAATTGCCATTGTCACCGACCAGGCATTTCACGTATTCATTCTTTCCAGCAGGCCTGTTGGACTATGGAGAGTCAAACAATTCTTGTGAATTCTAAAATGTGATGAAGAAAAAGGTTACTAAATCTAGAAAACTTGTTTTGCACAACAAGGTACTTGAAGCTGAACTTACGGTTATATCCTTGAACACGGAAGATTGTACCTATAGATAATGCAAAAACAGTAATCACTTTAAAGTCGTACATACGTGTTCTTGGTTCCATCGATGACGCTTCTGGACTTTGTCTCTCATGTCGTGGAAATAACTTTGCGTAGCCATGCCATATAGTTATATGTGCTAGAACATCGTCAGGAAGATGCTGTAGGGAATGTACATTATATACCAAGTTCTCACATCCGTAACACCGTTCATATTCTCTTAGAAAATTCCTTAAATCCATCCTGACAGATTCTGTAACCCTATTATAAAACTGAGGATGTGCAAGCAAGTACATAGACAAAGCAAGACATTTAAAATTTATATACAAAGGTTCAGGCAGAATATTTTGGAGAATAACCGGGCCTACTCCATGTTGTTAAATATCATGACCCATTTTTCTTTATTACTTCATTCTCTCATCTGGAGTCTCTAACCGTACTTCACTCTAGCAACGAGAGTTACTATAAGATTGATCTACTAATTTATCATACCTCTCTCCATTCCACTACAAAATGTCAAGCATTGTTTATCGGTCATATCCAAGTGTATTTCTGCTCCTTTGTTTCTCTTTTTTCAACATCACTCTCTCAGGCCACAGCTACACAGATTTTGATGTCTGGAACAAACTTGATGTACGCACTTTCCCAAGGTCATAACTCACACCAAGCGCTCTGAAAATCTACTTTACAACAACTAAAGACTTAAAACGTTGTACTGCATAAATACTTGGCACGACCGGAATTATTCCGAGTTTGAATGTGGTGTGATATGTGGACGCAATGCTACTATGGGAAAATATTTTAAAAACTGTATTCAGTGCAATACTAAGACAGAAACCAGATCATTAACTCACTGAGACGTCTGTACGAATGTACTGTCTTTTATCTTAATGGATTTCATTTATTTAACTACTTAGGAAGCATGCTGTAAGCAAACTAATGTTGTAACTTATAGATCATGCCTGTAAAACTGGCGTGTACCTGCTCTGGCAGAAATACATTATATCATTATTATGCTCAGTTTATTCTGTAATGCTGACCTTATTTTAGAATCAATCTAGAATACACTCATTGGTATTAGAATTAACAACAGAAATTGGAACAGACTCACCTGATTCCTGGAATTGCATTCAATCATCATGTCGGTTGTGTAGTGAAACCACTGATATTTGGAATTTGCATCATAGACTTGTAGTGACCGGCCAGTCTCGATAAGAACACGATTGGAATAACAGAAACAATTATTATTATTGTAACCAATTGTACCAGTGAATGTTTTACCGTATTTGTTTAACTGTATCAGACTCACTTCTTGTTTCGCTATCCGCCTTGTTTGGTTCGAACTTTCTTACGCTCTGCCCATCTTGCCTGTACCCATTGGCACGTCTCGGTATTATTTCGATACCACGAGATCGCCAATAAATATACTTGATCTGGATTAATAAAGCCTTCTGATTTACGAGTTATCAAAGGAACCAAGTCGTTTTTGGGCGCGTAATCGAATAGTAGTGGTGATCATAGTCCGTCCTCGACTCGACACCCACTACAGACTTTTCAACATTATCCTCCCCCAACGAAATAATGTTGAGTCCTTAAATCGCAATGCTATAACCAATTTGACGTTCCCGATTCGCATTATCTTCTTACATCTCACGCCTCGATTATTATATGTGAGTATTTGGGGATACACACTGACATGTAATTTGAGGCATTCCATTATGTGAATTTGACCTACATAAAAATTATGAGACATATCCTATTTTCTTATTCATATTACAATACACAGATAGATATGCATTGATATGTGTAAGTAACACATGTGATTCATCTAGACTTCATTCACCTGCCAAAAAATCGAATGGAAAACATGTATCTGCCTCATACTCATTAGGATAATCTTGGAATTGATTTGGATTCTCTGTCTGTGCAAACTTTGTATCTGGACAAACTGGTTATGAGACATATCCTATTTTCTTATTCATATTACAATACACAGATAGATATGCATTGATATGTGTAAGTAACACATGTGATTCATCTAGACTTCATTCACCTGCCAAAAAATCGAATGGAAAACATGCATCTGCCTCATACTCATTAGGATAATCTTGGAATTGATTTGGATTCTCTGTCTGTGCAAACTTTGTATCTGGACAAACTGGTTCTCTGATTGCTTCGGGAAACTTGCTATTACCTCTGATTCATCATACCAATGACTAATGATTCTACTCAACAAACATTGTTCGTGAGAATATCCAACATCTGATACAATAACATCAGAAATGTGACCAGAATTCGACCCGTTCCGAACATGTTCATCACACTTATTAGGAATATCAACAGAGGCAAATTTCTTGTGAAGACGAATAGCATTTGATTTCTCTAAAATATTTCTCTCAAATTTATAAAGAGTTTCATTAGAGAACAATAGATCATTAGAAAAATCAGCATCTACCAAAAGTGAACCCGGTTTTTGATCATGATTTGGCTCATTCAACATATTATTCTCAGAGTTGTAAGAAATTTCATCAGAAATATGTGAATTATTACGACAAACCACATCTGGTACAATAACGCGAGAAATCTGATAAGAAGTTGGTTGATTAGAAACTTTTGTCTCACATTGATTCTGGGTTTCATTCCATTCTGGACTGTTTTGTGACGTTATACCGCTTTTAGAAAACTTGGGTAAAGATATTAATTACGGCTCCTTATGTCTTGTGGGATGTCACGAACAAACGGTATTGACGTGAAATTATTCATGCAATATACCACTTTAAATCATGTTAAAAAAAGCTGAATTGGTTCCACTTCCTACCGAGTAATCCTATTACATGCAAACTAGACAATTGGCTAAAAACGAAGCCCACTCCATACCCTATAAAATCTAAAAACAAAAAAAGAGAGTGCAAACAGCTTCGAAAAAAAGGGAGACAGCCATTTGTATCGAAATACTGTTTTCAGCACTCTATTTTATAATTACACAATTCCACACTTCCTTCTGAACTACCTTCATTTATACAGTTCCTTATCCACTCGTACCTTGCTCACACTTATTTTTCTTTGACACATTAGTATGCTCTTACCTAATAAACACTTTAGTAACAGACAAATAGACTAGATGGTTATACCTTAACTATTCCTCCATGAATATTGTGTGCTCTGTTTTTCGTCCTTCCTTTTTCAGCCCCCTAGAGATATCCCACCGAAAACAGATATGGCACGGGTGACTTCGTCCTACACCGTTATTAAAGCTTCCGATATTCTGGAGAGATATAAGTTCGAAACTTCTAAAAGCCCCCAACTTCGCATGTATCTATTCTCGAACATCAGTTGTATGTCGCAACGCTACCTCCATAAAGTGCGCCAAGTGTGATATTGACATGTTTCTTACGAAATCCATTTACATTCATATCTTATGAAATATCAACCCAGCTGAGTAATTTTCAACAGTGAAGATTGTAAGTTCCTTAACAATTTGATCTTGCCTGTAAACCGGCATGCCTCATGTAACAATCTGTTATTTGAGAATAAATTATTATCATTATTATTATAACTCTCAACTACTCCTAAAGGCCACTTTCCGCGTTTGGAAATATCTGAAACCACAATTACTTTGTACCTTTTCTTTGCTAGAGAAGTCGCGAAGTACTTTACTCTTCGTTGAGAAACCTCAATAACACGTTCGCAAGCCACAACCAGCTTAGAACCCTGGTCACTGTCATGTTCACCATCGACGTTAGCTGACGACCTTAATCGCTTACGTTTGTTCTCAAAGGTTCCTCTAGGTATTTTATATTCTTCTGATTGAAGCACACTTTGGTCTCGAATCGATTTAAACTTCTCAATTACTTGGCCTTTATATCCACCCTGCTTCCATCCGTCGGCCGAATTTTTAATTTCAAAACCGTGCTTTGCTAACCCTTCACATTCATCTAACAATCGAGACTTCACACACAAACGCTCTTGAAGAATAAGAAATTTGTTTTCCAAATCAGTTCTAAGTAGTTTCTCGGCATCAATGTCTCGTCTCGCTTCCTGGAGCCGTTCCTCTAAAATGTGGTAGTCCATCAGGAGTATCTCGTAGGCATCGTGACCCTGTTCATACTTACTAAGTTCCTTTTCAAGAATTTCTGCCTCTCTTTGTAATTCACGATTCTTTCTACCTCGATTAATAGCTTTCATGTTCGTGTCGTTTATTTCCCTTCTTATATGCTTAAAATCTAGCTCGGTCGTGTTGTTGGGTTTTTCATAACTCATATCATCAGGCTTGCGTACTTGGACTCTTATATTTTGTACCCCAGTTGTATCATAACCGAATCTTTTTCTATGGTCCAGATCAGATGCGGGTCCAAAAACTATCCACCCTAGCATCGTTTTCACGGCGTACGGAGTTTTTCTTCCTCCCAACCGTTGACCAAGTACCCAATGGGCTTCTGGAACGTCACAACCAATCAACAATACAACTTCGCCTGAATCTAGAATATCTAAGGGCACATCGTCTAAATGCGGCCACTTGCCCAAGCTGTTCATTAATGACTTTGTCGGCTTATGTCCTGGTATCTGCGACACAACCAGAGCTCCTTCAATGTTAACATGCCCGGATTCATCTAAAGAGTATACTTCAAAAGACGCCCTTGTAACCCCTGTAGTTTTGTTACCGCCTACGGTTTGTACTACCGCTGACGTCTGATCCTCCTTTAACCCGAGCAACTTCAAACAATCTGATCTAATCAATGTCACATCAGAGCCATTATCTAAAAGGGCATAGCCTACAATTTCAGTATTCCCTGATTTCAACCGCACGGGAATCGTTCCCAAACACACCTGACTATCTAAGGATTTAGTGAATCCACAACAATTTTCCGCAGTGGAATTTCCCTCCGAGCCGCTTACTGTCTGATCATTGTGCAATAGTGGGTGGTGTTTCTTCGTACATTTGTCGACGGTGCAGCGCTTGCTCAATCTACATTCGATAGCCTTATGACCTTGTCTAAGACACGAGAAGCAAATACCCTTGCTTTTAACTTGAGACCATCGATTTTCCACCTTAAGCGCTAAAAAACGTGTGCATTTATCGACAGGGTGGTTGCCAGAACATATACCACACTTAGTACTCACAGTCAAAGTATTACAGTGCTCTGATAACACATGACAATTAACCCTGGTGCTACATCCCTTTTTTGAACGCTCTGCTAACCGTCCAAATCTGCTTGTAGCCACTCTTGCGCGGGCTGCTACAAACTCAGTAAGCTCGGCAAAGGTTGGTTCTCTATCATCCTCGGTCAACTTATCTACTACTTCTGCCCACTGCACTTGCATGGGCTGAGGCAATAGTTCCACCAATCTCTCCAAAGTGGCCAGAGAATTCAAATCTGCAGTATAATTCATCTGTTCCAGAATTATAGCGCAATTTCCCATTTTTATAGCTAGGGTTGACAGATGTTCTGCGTTATTATAATCAAAGTTTACACAGTTGAACAAGTCTTCCAAAGTCTCACGGGCTATTACATGAGTCTGTCCGAACAATCGCTTCAAGATCTCCCTGGCCCTTTTATAACCCGCTGCTGCATCCATTACCACACAACTTTCAATTGCTGCCTTCGCTTTGCCCTTACAGTAATGTATCAAGTATAGTAGACGTTGGCTATCATCACTGACCCTCGATGCAATATAGGTTTCATATTCTCTTATAAACCTCCAATACTGTTTCGGCTGTCCGTCAAAATAACTTAGTTCAACCTTAGGTAATTCTAGATCGACTAAAGGGAGTTTAGACACTACATCAGGCCTTGACATCTTAGACACTCGCTTTTTATTTAAACTAAAATTTTCTAGATCATCTGCAATTAAATCACAGCCAGAGTCACTATCGTTATAATTAGGCCTAACTGTATCAGAACCATGGGACATAAAGACATCAGAAAGCACTTGCTTTGTACAAAGAGATTCGTCGCTTAACTTAGGTCCATCAGCACCATCGAGCTTGGAAATAATCTTCTTTTGACGAGGTTTTGTCATATCGAACGAAGCAACCAATTTTCAGGGGAACCAAGATTGGAATGCCCAACACGATAGCCAAGAACCGACCAAGAAATATTTGTTCAGAACTGCAAACTCGAACCAAGCTGCTAGCCGACCAATATTCGTTTAGAACTGTAAAATCCAAACCTAGATTCCAGTAGGTCTGGATGCGGCCGAATAACCGAGGAATAGTTTATACACTCGTGCCCCAATCAAAAGTAAAACAAGGTATTTTGGGCAACACGTTTCTAAACGAATATTATCACCCGGTTATTCAACCAACAATTGATACCAAAATATTCAATCAAAAACACCAAAAGGTAATTGTTATTCTATCCCTTCTGGATAGATCAAGTAAAATTCCGTCTGAGCAGCTGTTTTATAACACAAAGTGTTTCAATATCTGGGAAAGTGCTCCAAATTACAACCAAAGATGCACGATCCCAGTCAAAATCAAACCGCACAATCAAATAGCGAGCAGTCAATATGGCAGATGCCAGAATAATAGCAATTAAAACAAACTAGATACAGTTCAGTAAGGAACATAGAGACTCAATAAAAAACGATAATAAAACCAAGAAAATTAAACGTTACAGTCTTAATTAGCATCAAAAATGTTAACAACATATTCAAATAAAGAAAACGTAAGGAAGAAATCACAAGTGTATGCATGGAGGGATTTTCACTTGCAAAATGGATCCAACATTGCTTACATCCGTCGGCCGAGTTTTTATTTTCAACAGTTTGTTTAAACTGTTTATAGATCACTGACCACCCTAATTATTATTACGTGATCATCTAGGGTAAAAAACAGTATATAATCTATAGATAAGGACAGAAAGATAAAAGTATCTCACCATCGATAAGGCTTACCTATAATTACCTCAAATTAGCACTGTTGACAACTTTCTACTTTTAATCATACACAACTGAATTCATTGAGCAGCGATAATCTCTCTACTCAAAGGTCATTTTGATTTCATGACGCCTGAACTTCACTTCTGAATAAGGCTTTAAAAACATATAACTGGACGATACATAGTTTGCCACTACTTAAAAACTGAGATATACATAAGTCTCAACTTCTGGGGGATTCTATAGTCACAATATCCACCAGAGGAATGGACATTCTAGTAGCATAATGCAATCAAATGTATCTGTTTCTATCTTAGCTTGCTAGAATTTAAATAACATACTAAACCTGTGACAGTCTTTGGAATACCACTTGAGAATTCTGAGACTAAAAATCTGTAGGCAGAATATCTATGAATATGGAGGTAGCAGAATAAACCAAGATTGATATCCAAAACACAAAGAAGAAACAAAGAGATGTTTTTCGGGGAAAATAATAAATGCGACCATAGAAAAGAATAAATGAGCTTGAAAATTCCAAACTAATTATCCGAGGGGAGAGCCTTATGGGCTTTCAATGAAAATTATACTATCTCTAGTTTCTGTGCATTCCATATACTTGTGTTTTTGAGTAAGAATTTACATCTTGTTGAAAATCATTTATTTCACGTTGAATCCTTATAGGATTATAGAAAATTCATTGAGCACTGTATCTGTGGTACAGTACACAACAGTTAGTCTCAAGGCGCGTCTTGCAGATTTTTCACGTTCCGTAGGCATTATAATGCAGACTGTATGCAACCAACCGAAAGAGAAACCCAAGGCCGTACAAGTGTTTGGACGGAAGGTAATCTCTATATTTAGGCTCTTCATGCGTTATAGAAAACAGCAACAGCTGTCGCTCACTGTAAACTCGGATCCGGAACCATCAGAGTGAACGGCAGACCATTAGATGTACTGGAACCACGTCCTTTGTTGCCCAAACTAATGGAGCCCATCTTACTACTTGGAAAACACGGATTATCTAACTTGGACATCAGAGTTCGGGTCAGTGGTGGTGGTCGAGTGGCTCAGATATATGCTGTCAGGCAAGCTATTGCTAAGTCAGTGGTAGCATTCCATCAAAAATACGTTGATGAATGTTCAAAAAATATGATTAAGGAGAAGTTCGTTCAGTATGATAGAAGCTTGTTAGTCGCTGATCCAAGAAGGTGTGAACCAAAAAAGTTTGGTGGCTCCGGAGCTCGTGCAAGATACCAGAAATCATACCGTTAATCTAGCTTAAATATATATTGATGGCCTATATATTTCCTTTGTCATTGATTGCAGATTACTTTTTGTCAAACTGATTATGATGAAGGTCTGAATCTTTAATGGATATGATCAATGTATGACGTTTAGGCATGTGAAATATTAACATGTCTTGTGGACAAGTCAGAGTACTCATCCTCGAGACTGACGATCTAATCATATAAGAACTTGGTTCGATAGTCGTAGAGTAGTAGTCATTTGAAGTGTCTTAACATCTCTTTAGGGATGTACTAAAAGTAAGTTGTATATTCGAGCGTAACAGTCTCACCATACCTGCTATCATCTCAAATGGCAATTGTTGTTTTGTAGGTAGTCTAACTTTCGTCGCTCAGAAATTCGTCGGTTAACCAAGAAACCTCTAAAAAGCCAACAATCCCTAAAACTATTCTGCACTTACCCCCCCAATAGGATTTGCAGGATTGATTTCCAAAAAAGTACTGCTAGTCGTTAGTTACGTTCAGTCACAGGTATGTATAACAAACTTTATTGATTGGATGAACTAGCCTAAGTTTTGCATGGCATGATTTGATAGAATCTAGTCATAATGTGGGACTAGATATTTATGTTATGGTGTGCTTCCTAGCTTTTTAAGTTGGTCGGAATAATAGTTGAATAAGTCTCGATAGCTAGAATTGCAGAGCATGATTTGTGGGTTGCCAGGCTCCATACAATGGTTTGGTGCCCTCCTGCCTCATGAACTGACTTTCGGCTTGAAGCTATCCCTTCTTGTGTTTCCATACAGACGTTTAGGATCAGTTTCTGCAACATCAGGGATTATTGGTTAAGACGAACCCGAAATAAATCATCTCACACTGCTGCGGGTAACTGCGTCGTTTTGGACGGATATAAACATTCCTACAAACAGTTCATTTGTGTGAGCATCACTTTTCAGCATTACCGACTCAATTTGCGCTTTCGTACGGATGTATGGCACCGTTCACAGAGCAACTTCAAACTCATAATAAACATTTAGTATCTAGTTAGGAGCCTACTTACAGAACATTAGTTTTGATGGGCATAGTACTTCACAATCACACAGTAAACTTTATGTAGTTCTTTCTGTGTACACGAACCAATTTACCGTCATGGCAGCAAAAAGTTACAGCACAATAATTACGTCTCGGAATCTCTATATACACTAAGTAAATAATTGCAAAAACTGATAATCTCGCAGGGCTTACAGGCTGTACTTGACCAGTTAGTGGGGATTGACCGTATGGTTGAGAACGAAAAATTATAAAGACGGGCAATTAAATGGGCCTTTAGATCAGTTATTTGTCGTATATTCTGACGATTAGTCTCTTGTCAAAGTTTGTTCAGACGCTGATGCAAGTGCTGGATTGGATACACACATTCCGAGATGTTATGCTGGGTGGATAAACCTAAGTGGAATGTAAACAAATAAGTTAATGTCTTCACTTTGTCGCAAAAGATGTATTCTGGGGAGACTCAGACAATACTCGAGATTCATATTATTAAGTAAGAACTTCAAAGATCCAGAGCAGTAATGTTGTGAATGATGAGAAGTCTAGTGCCACCGAATCGTATCTACTTTACACCGTCATTAGATTGTATCGAGCGAAGAGATTGAATAGTGTGGAACTATCTAGACAAATGATATATTGCTCAGACTGGGCGATACAGTCAATATATTGTCGGAGGTGGTTAAAACAATGATAAGAACGCAAGCAACAATGTGTATCATTGACCCTCCAGGTGTCACGCTGTGTCGACATAAATAGATCACAAACGCTAACTTTCCTGGAACCTGTAAACTAAAACTATCAGAGTTAGGAAAAAAGTCCATTGGTTTGATGACACCTAACAATTTATCCCATAAGGGAAAACGTACTTTTAGGATGGGAAATCGCAATAATGCATATATTAGGAAGATCTATGATCAAGGATGTGCATTACCGGATTACAATAATGTAACGGCGCATAAATTGTTTTGAGACCATGAACCGACCAATGTTAGACCACCATTAGAAACCTGGGAGCTTCCAAGCAATGCGCATTCATAATTCTGCATGCGAGATTCGGACCCAGGACTTTCGGTCTCAAGTGAACACTTAACCTCTAGACTACTGAGCCGGCGTCTAGTGGTGTTAATGTCTAACTTCAACCAATCCACGATATTGCGCGACCATCTTCGAATGTTTTCGGTGAGGTAATGCCTTACACCCGATACGGATTAGTTCCACTGGTCCCGGCTTCCTACAAGAACTTCGATAAGAATCTCTCGAAGCTAGCCACTGGTGGGCACATGTAATTATCAGTATAGAGTTGTAGAGATCGTGCCTAATTATTCTATTAAAGCAATTATTGGAAACAAAGACGAAGTTTGTTTTGACCAACGGAAAATGCACCACCCCTTTTTGATTAAGTGGGATATGTTCAGTAGCCCTGGCGAATTTTTATCTCCAACATTGATTCCTAACGGCCATAAATTTCAACTTGAATGAAGTATAGCCAGTCTTTCTCAGGAATTAAAATGTTTCTTGATGTCACTTCGGGAGATCACAGAAATATTAGGGAGTTTAACAATACCAGGATTCGAAATCCAGTAGTTACGTAAAATAAGAGTGCGTACACGAAACCCGACTTCAGTCATTAAAGAGAGAAATGATTACACATTTAATTTCAACAAATTTTATTGAAGACAGAAAATTATATTTGAATGAAACAATTAATGTTATAGAATAAATCGATACTTATTAGTAACAGAGATAATCAAAAAATGTACAGGGATATTAAAAAATGAGTAAAATATACCGTATTCAAAAGCTTAGTATGAAAACAAATAAAAGGAGTTTTCGTATCACCGGGTATTTCACCGTTTAGAGCGTTGATTTTTACCAGATACGTTTGGGTTATTTTTACATTTGCCAAGCGAATTAACAACTTTTGTTGGCTTTTCACTATCGTGTATGGAGGTTTGCAGTTGTTGAGTGACAGTCTAAATATAGGGTTATAAACAGAACGTAAAAAAATATAACGAAGTGAAAAGAAAAATGAAGGATGGATACTTAGAACTTATACTCACTAATGATGAGACGATCTACAGTAGTTTTTAGCACGTTTTGTGAATACAGATTGTTTGGATGTCTCTTGTATACTGAGAAGCACCACAACACTAAACTTCTCTATGATTTGTTGACAGTCTCTGTAGGTTCTTTATTCAAAATCACTAACAGATGTCACTGCTGTTTTCACAACTGCTTGTATAATCTTTTCAAACATCTGAGTCAGCCTTGGTTCCCCAATTGCCTACGTGTGATCTCAGTTGTGCCTGGAGTTTACCTTCGGCTTACTCATCGCTGGAAAGGAAATCGAGTTAGAGCTGGTCTTAGTGACATGATAGAATGACCACAGTGCCCAAGGGACAACTGCTTGAGGTCGGTCACACAATACTATTTTGTGGGTAGTTCGTGTTAGCTTCGTCTTTGTTGAGACCTTACCTCAGGAGACGGAGATCCGTGGGATAAGGCGAGGTGTACATTTTTAGGGTCGACCTTTCCTAACCCCACCCTTCCTTTGTGAGAAGGCAGCATCACTGCCAAGCTAGCTGTTTAAGGGAAACACTTTACTGCTGTCACACCTCTGAACAGTAAGCAGTACGACTTCGCTCTTAGACCTTGAATTTTAACTTTTTCAACCGACCTGCTTGGCATGGTAGGACCTCAAGGAACGATTGTTACTGGCAGTATAGTCTGATTGGTGCATCACAATAGGCGAGCCCAACCACCACGTACGTTAAGGTAGCGGCAACAGCCGGGCCCACAGGAAGTAGTAATACGTTTGTCTTAATGAAGCTTCACTGATTGAATCCCTTAAGTTATTCATCAGAGTATCTGCTCATCTATGTGATTTTGTTGCAAAAACAAAATTTTAGAAAGCTAAATATATTAAATTGCAAAGATTCTTTGGTATACTTAAAGAACAACGATTTACATAAATGTTAAGTGAGTAACTTTTTACAGGCTATTATTGATTGATTCTCATACACGTGCCAAAGCATATACACCGAAAGGGTAGAGAGAACAGTGCATGTTTACATCTCAAGATATTTGAGATTGAAAGCTGTCGTAACTCTGAATAGTCTAATGGCTCAACACAATCTATAGAGAGCGATATTACTGACATTCATAAGTGTTTTGAAATTATCAAACGGACAAAAATGCAACTGCTTTATATTTCACTGAAGTGGCTATTATTAAAAAACTCAGAAAGAGTCAATTCTCAGTTTATAAATACTATGATAAATTGATAGTTTTTATATTTTCTGCACAATAAAGTGTTATTTTATTTATTTTGAAATTATATTTTCACTTAACGAATTCTTAAACCTGTGTACAATATTCAAATTTCCAGTAATTTCTACGCAATCTAATATAATCTTTTTCAGATTCTTGTTAAATATTGTCTTAGCACTCTACTTCGTCCATTTCCATTTTTAATCTGCTTTGCACATTCTTATTCATTATATAGATAGATAATATTATAATGGCAATCGTCATTTTAATATTTTAGTTACTAATGTCTACTGCATAGTATTTAAATAACTATGTGTTTGTAAGGAGCTGAGGAGAAACCACAAAAGAAAGTGAATTCACATTATTCCACCTCAATTAAATAAGATTCAAATAAAGACGGGAACTGACCTTTCCTTTTACACCATTAGGCTCAGAAACAATCCCAGAATCCTAAAATTGGAAACAACTAGTGTGATTAAAATGATCAATGAAAGATTAACAAAGTAATTTAATAAAGGTTATTCTGGTAATAGATGTTAATAGGATCCAGGATGGAAGTTTTGTTGTCGTGAAAGTTCATCGGCTAGATGACTCAATATCCTAAAGTGTAACTGTTTCCACAGTAATGTTTGTTGGTTTGCTGAGTTACAGTATTCAATTCCTATGGAGATTCGAATGATGGGCTGTTCATAGCAATTTGGCAAAGTATAAGCATAACTATCAGAAACAATCAATTTCACTTAATGATTTAATATGATGTAGACTGCTGTGAAGAAAAACTTGTTAGTTTAGTTGAAAACAGACTGCTGAAAAGATATAAAATACGTCAATTTATTGAAAATGAAATCGGAAAATATTTGACAACTTACCGGTCCATTTGTAGAAACTGAGGTACAATCATAGTTATCTTTATTAAGCTCAGATTGAAGAGTTGTAATCTGATCTTCAATAAATGTAGACTCATTGCAATCAACAGCATATGACAGATCTTCGTCTGGAATAGGAATTGTAGCTAAATTATTAATATCTTCAATTGTTCTATTGGAACGATACTCCTTTAATATGCGGTGATAAGGGGCTGTTTTAGCGAATTCCGTTGGATAAGAAAACTTTCGGGATTGAGGTGTTTCCCCCGTTGGAACATAAGTATGATATCTCCTATTCAATATATTTTCCATTTCATTTGGTATAGCAAACAAATTTGTCCCAATTGCTTGGAAACTTTCACTGAACTTGAAATTTAATGAAGATATAAAAAGATATGATGAAGAGCAAGGAAACATTTTATTATGACTAACAATAACGCGAAAGTACTTGGAAACTTACCTCAATACTACGATCACTGCCTGCACCTTCTAGGCCCAGAAGAATACGAGTGGGTTCTTGAAGAGAAGTGAAAAGATTATTACTCATGTTGTGTATCATCTTTGTCGTATGATCAAATAAATTATAATCACTATGGTTTTCGTTAACCGACTGCCAGATTGAAGCTTTTTTCAATAAATCTGCACCAGGACCATCAGCAACAAATTGTTCAACGCTCTCGCATACATTATTCATACAATTTTCCACTTCTCCTTTTAGTTTTTCGTGGTTATGTGAAACGGTATTCGTAACCTCCTTTAAACGATTAATGGAAATCATATTGGAATCGTGGGCTTTACAAACATCATGTAAGATTTTTTCCTGTTTATTGGACAGGGACGATTTCAATTTTTCAACTTCACTCTGACTTGATCTTGAGAATTCTGTTAGACGAGAAAATCTTGATGATAGTTCACCTGAAATTTGCTAATATAAAGAAAAAGAATTATTATAAGTGTTTGAAAATTAATGATCTGAAAACCAATGGCTTGAAAAATGAGGGTCGACCCTCATGGAAAACTATATATATTATGACAATGCTCTGTCATTTTGATGTTTTAAACGGAATGGACCATTTTGCTGATATGTACATCAGAGTATAGAGTCACATAATCTGTCCTTCCTCTATTTTAAAACATATAAATTCTCAACGGGATTGACGTTTTTAACTGATAACGAAGTATTCACATGTTGAAATGTTGGTACAAGCTTAAAAAACAAGAAGATATAGTACAGTAATGAAGTGATCTATTTTCAACGTTACCAAACCAGTAGTTGTCGAAACAACTTAAGTGTGATTACGTATATGAAAAGAGGAATTGATTATCCAGTTGGTATTAGCTCCGACATGTTATAGAATCAAAGGAAGAATATTGAACACAAGCTGATGTTTCCTGTGACTCAAAAACAAGAGGGAAATATCATGGTATAGTAGGAATCAAAACTATTGCTTTCGATGGTAATTATATACTTACAATAGCGTTAGAGAAGTGAAGCATAAAAGTTGGATATAGTATTTGAGGACTGAAAAAGTGCCCAAGTTTGCTGAAATGAAATTATTCAAAAGCTAAACTTTAAGTGTGGTGTGGCATACATATATCCATATAAGTAGTATATGGCGATGGTCAGACATAGAATGTATTTTGGCAGAAGACCGATAGGGAAAGAACTGAAATGAAGCACAATTGGTAGAAAAATGCATGAACAATGGAATTAGAGAAGATGAACTGATATTTACAGAAGGAGCAGTGAAGATTGAGACAATTGATTGTTATTTTGCAAATTAACTGTTTGCTGTATGTAGGTATCATTACCAAGATTTTTTTTTATTCTCTGAAGAAGTGGCTTACACTGAGTCACGAAACGTCAGAAAATCTAATTTTTCTACTCATTGGGATATTACAAATATATTATTTATTTGTTTGCTGTATGGTTATCAGAATTTAGTGAGACGGTCTGTAATTTGTGCTTAAACACGTTCAATTGTTCCCACCCGTGTTCTCATTCACTACATAAGAAGTATAAAGTGAGAATTTGTTAAAAAGTCTGCATGAAGCCACGTCAAGAATTTGACATATCATAAAACATGAGAATAGAAGATAGTTAAAAATTAATAAATAAGCTTACTGTATCATGGCTTGCCATCAAATTTTTCAACTTGTTAGTTGTCGATTCTAATTCCTAAAATGTCAAAATATGAATAAGTTAACTTTTAGAAATAAAACAAATACTGTGAATAAAAATGTGAACTTTGGTACTATAATGAACCAGTTTAACTTGCTACAAAATAATAAGTGAGGTAATAAAATGTTTAGAAAATGATAAAACCCCTGGCTGTTGATTTTTTTCATTACAAGATATCTGGAGAAAGAAACCACAGATTAATTTATATCTCCCGAATGCTCCTAGATTTTTTAATTAAGCGAATTGGCGAAGGCAATATTTTCTGAGAATGAAACAGTTTTAAACCATTCACAACTCTATCAATTTTCATTAATTAAACCTCTGTTAACATGAACATTGTCCATCTAGTTATTCAATAATACAGTTAGCCTACAAACTGGTTATTCAAGTGGTGTACACAAAGCACACTGCATACTAATAGCTTGATAGAGATCTTATCAGTATTATATTTAGAAAAATTATTAACTAAAACATTTATGTACAGAAATTCAGTTTAAACCAATGGGACTGTTCGTACAACACGATTAAATAGTGTATTCAGCAGTATGACTTAGCACTGGAAAGTGACTCAATATATTTACAAGTACAACCTATCATCAATGAAATCAAAAATAAACTAAGTGAAAATTTACGTAGATATCTTATACTGTAATTATGTAGTTCTACATATACCAAACAGATCTTATTACTCAAAAACGCCATAAATCTACATACGACCATGTGAATTTACGAAACAACATACATATGTTGCTACTTACATTAAGCAGTTTTCCATACTGTGTTCTATAAGAAGCCATTTGATTTTGTATAGCCATATCATGTTTCATTTCATCATGCACAAAACCAGAGGACAATGAAGCGAAATTATCTAGTTGCTTGATAGCATAATCCAATTCCTGATTTGATATTTGGTAAGCCTCAAACTGTACGGAAAAAGCAAATACAAGTAGGAAATTAATGTTGTAAAAACAAGTAAATTTGCAGTTTACATTATAAATTGTAGAGTCTGAGAGACTCCTCTCTGATTATATTAAGAGAACCAACATAAATCTGGTTACAACAGTTTGCCGTTCAAGAAAGTGAAAAAACAATGACACCACTTAGCAAATTAATAACATGTAGAGCAAGTTATATGAACTGAACTTAAAATTGTGCCTTTAAAAATCTGTATTAATTATACTGATATATATTGATAACGAGACGTGTGTACAACAGAATGCAGGAGTACATACCTGATTGAGCAAACACCTGTCTAGTTCATCTGCACCAGTAGACAGAGATGTAACAAGTTTCTGCAGACATTCAAACTGTGGAACTATGATGGTATCACGACCAGTCTTCACTTTAGTAGTCTGTTCTTCAGCGAACTTGTTAATTTGGTTGGCAGCGGTGATACACTCATTGGCTAGGAAAGTTCGTAGTTTTTGTACCATTTCTCGTTGCACCCTGACTGCATTACAAGTAGATATCATGACTTTTTCCTTCAAATCACCTGAAAAGAAATATATTAGAAAACAAACTAATGTGAAAATTTAGACTAAATACTGAAATATTAATTTGTTGGGCATGAAAATAAACTAGAGACGACACATAAGTATTTTCAAGTATGTAAGGCATATTTTAAAGTAGTTTAAACAATCGAACCATTAGCTATAAATTTACAAGCCCGTTCCATAAACTACAAACAGTAGTGGCTTGATCATAACAAGATATGGTTGTTTATGACAGGATGATCAAACACGTCGGTGATCATTGAGAAACATTTAATTACAATATTAGATATTGATTTTGCAGCAGTTCAAGGATTTGAATTGACTATCCACAAAAACTAGTAAGAA
The DNA here is from genome assembly GCF_000237925.1 of Schistosoma mansoni. Taxonomy (NCBI): domain Eukaryota; kingdom Metazoa; phylum Platyhelminthes; class Trematoda; order Strigeidida; family Schistosomatidae; genus Schistosoma; species Schistosoma mansoni. The sequence continues at coordinate 3,035 of NW_017386284.1, read as the reverse complement.
TTTCTGTAGTATTCATCCTTAAGTGGTTGTTTATTTGTTGACAGCTAATGTTGAGGATTAACAGTTACCTGACAGAATGATGTAGTAAACAATTTTCATACTTAGAATTGGAACACCTTCTTCATGAGGAGAGTGATATTATCCAATCAATCAGTCAGAAATCACAAGAACGTCTTTCACAGTCACTTGATGATTTCAGTAAAATCACATTTTTATAACCCTATAAAGTAATCTAAGGTATTTAAGCTGTCAATTTATTTCTAAGAATGATTGATACTGGAACTCTGGTCGAAATCTATGGATACTGTTCTCAAAGTATTTCATTTGTGTAACAGTTTTGTATTACACAGCAGTAGTGACAGGAAGAAAATTCAATTTAAAACACCAAGTTTTTACGAGAGAATCCTCTGTATATGTCTTTTTCTTTCACTAAAATCTATCATACAGCCAAGTCAGATTCAGTGTTCAGAACAAGAACAAACCATTGTTTGTATTGAATAAGCTGACAGAGTCTTACAGTAAGATGACACACAGACTATCGAAGTCACACCTAACCAGTTAGCAGTGTCCGTAAGCATATGATACATCTCCCATTTTGAAAATGAATAGTACCCCTGGATGACTTCACGTCACCTGTGTCTTTTATGGAGAACGACTAAAAAGATCATGTATCTGGGTAGTTGTGTGAATGCTAGTGATGAAATTTTAAGTGAGATCAATCTACATAAAGTAGGAACTAAGGAAACTTGTGCTAATCTAGACTGTCTTTGGTGCTATCGCTCTTCTTCATAAAGAGTGGTTATAACTTTCTTAACTGAGAGTTCTTCTGGTTGTACATTTCAGTTTCCCCCATCATTACTCTTCTCTTTTTTTCCTTCTTTTACATATACGCATCTTCCCCCTTTCTCCTCCTATTCTCATTATTTTGTGTGGCGCATATGTATCCGGTGCCCTTTGTACCAATATGTATGTGATTAAATAAATAAAATAAATAAAAATATCGTAATGTCAGTTTGATTGTTAAAGGTCGAGGTTAAAATGTGTTCACGAGAGCAGCTGTTTTATGCTTGTAAATTCTTGACATTTAAGAACATCGACTTTGATAGCTTAGACATGTTTTATGTACATTAAAGCTGGGAATCCATGGAAGGTAGAGACGATCAGGTTATTATATGACGCGATGGTATGATAGATGTATAAAATTGGTATCTCTTAGTTCATAACAACTCTTTGGTCAAGGTTAGAAGAATTGTACAATTCAGTAGTTTTGGATGAAAATAGCTTTGAACAGAGACCAGTGACGTTCCTATGGTTTTCCATTAAATTATTCACGAAAGTGGAGTGAATCACCTGAACTGAAAAATTTTGTTGAGCATATTTTGATCTAAATTGCATCTTCTATTAAATAATAGTCTTGTCCATATTAATTACTGCTATTATGACCCCTCTCTCTTCTACCTCTTTAATGTGTGGTAGATTATCTTGATGTTCTGATATAAGATAATTTTATGTGTACTATGAATAAGCAAACGAAGTAACAAGGCTTAACGAAAAGATACGTGAGTCTGATGAAAAAAAGCAAGTTTATAGCTGGATAATGCTGAGTTTTGATATCATATTTAGCATGGCGGTCATTAACAATATCCCAACAAACAATCGCGTTACCAAAAAAGTGACAGGACCAGTAATGTGGTGTGGGTTACTTATATCCACACAAGTAGTATATAACGATGGTTGGGCATTGAATGTATTTCAGTAGAAGATCGATAAGGAGAGAGCGGAAACGGGACACAATTGGTGTGAAAATACATGAACAATAATAATCGGAGACTATGGACTGATATTTGCAGAAGGAACAGTCAAGATTGAGACAATTGATTGCTATTTTGCAAATTAACTGTTTACTGTATGGTTATCAGAATTTAGTGAGATAGTCTGTAATTTTCGTGTCAAATACATTCGATTGTCCCCAATCGTGTTCTTGTTCACAACAGTAAATGTAACTTGATTCAAACTTAAGGTACTGAACGTCAAATAAGTACGCAACATCAAGCACTTTCAAAAGTGAAAAGCAACAGTGTTTGTATATCTTCTAAAAGTTAGTGAATTTTTTTTATAACTTGGTCGATTTAAAATAGATGGACTCGTGTGTGGTTGTACACAATGTTCTTACTTGTACTATCCTGAACAAATACGCAGAAGTCCTTCACTTGTGTAGCAAGTGTTTGAAGGTCACGTGCTACTGGGGTTAGACGCTCAGGCAACCAGCTATTGTGCAATGTATCCAAACGTTCACGGTTTTCTTTATCAAGGTCAGATAAGCGAACCAGTTTTTGATGCAAACCATTCACATCACCAACAGCGGAATCAGTTGTTGATAATAATGACCTTGCCTGTTCATGAAGACGCGATTCCGTTTTCTTGTGTTCTTGGCGTAAATAGTCCGTTTCTTCATAACGCCTTTTTAATTTCAAAAAACGCACGCGCAGATTTTCCTAAAAGTTGGAGATAAAAGCTTTTATGAAAGTGCAGTAACAAAAGTGGTGGAAGACGTCATTTTTCAGCATTTGTTGATAAAATATAATAAATTATGTTCCATGTGTTGAATTCAAGTATGTGCACCTCCATCATTTCAGAAAGCTAATTTAAAAGACAATGGTTGTGACTAAAATGCAAATAGCTGTGACAAAGAATATATCGATCTGGTCTTCATGAGTTACTCCAACCCCACAGCCTACTTACCAAAAGAAATGAACTGGGATTCGCCTGCCAAATAGCATGAATTTATTTTATTTCGTTGGTTCTCGTCAGCTGCTTACAAACTGTGATATTTAAAATCATAATTACATAATGGGTTTAAATTATTTACATGAAAGGGTTTAGTTAGAAGATATATTGAAGACACATTAGTATATTGTAGAAAGGATGTAAATAAATTTAATAGACTGAATATTGTAAATATATACCTTATGTAAAAGAAAATTCTATGACATTGATTGTGACAACAAGTCAAACGGCCGTTTGTCACAATCAAT
>NW_017386289.1:14951-22732 GCF_000237925.1 Schistosoma mansoni | reverse complement strand
CCTTTGTAATAATCGCGTTTATCGTTGTTCTGGACAACGCATCTGCCACTTCGTTATTATTACCTTCAATATACTGTATGCTAGATGTAAATTGGGAAATAAATTCTAATTGTCGAATTTCCCTCGGCGAATAGTTATCCTGCTTGGCGTTTAATGCTTTCGTGAGGGGTTTGTGATCTGTATACACTGTGAAAATGGTACCCTCTATCATATGTCGGAAATGCTTGATTGCCAAGTAAATCGCTAATAGTTCTCTTCCGAACGTACTGTACCTCGTTTGTGTAGGATTTAATCTCTTCGAGAAAAATGAAATCGGTTCCCATGTACCGTTTACTAACTGCTGCAGTACTGCTCCCACTGCTATGTTCGATGCGTCCGTCATGACGGCTAGTGGCGCTTCGCTCTTTCGTCGTACTAATATCATTTTCTCATGAAGTGCTCGCTTAGCGTTCTCAAAAGCTTGTATAGCCTCTGTCGATAGATGGAATGTTCGGATATTTCCGCGCAAAGCGTCCGTTAATGGCTGTAGTATTGCTGCGCAGTTTGGAATAAATCGCCTATAATAGTTTATTAGTCCCAAGAATCGTCGTAACTTTTTTTGTGACTCGGGCAACGGATAATTACGAATAGCAGCAACTTCTGCTGGAACTGGCATGATACCTCGAGAATTTATCATATGACCTAGGAATTGCAATGATTTCTTTCCAAATTCACATTTCTCCACGTTAATAGTAATACCATGTTCTTGAAGTCTCGTGAATAACTGTCGTAGATGTTGTAGATGTTCTTCCACAGTAGCGCTAGCTACTAATATATCATCGATATATGCGTATACCCCTGTCAAACCTCTAACAACCTGATCAATAAATCGCTGAAAGGTTTGAGCTGCATTAGTTAGTCCAAATGGCATTCGTAAAAACTCAAATAAACCAAATGGAGTGATTACGGCCGTTTTCGGTACATCTTCTGGGGCCACTGGAATGTGGTAGTACGCCCGAACAAGATCAATTTTCGAAAAAATCGTAGCACCTTCCATCTCGGTAGTGATGTCGTGAATATGTGGCACTGGGTATCTATCTGCTATCGTTTGCTTGTTAAGGGCTCTATAATCTCCACATGGTCTGATTTCTCCATTCTTTTTGGGAACCATATGTAACGGAGATGCCCAGGGACTATTAGATGGCCTTATGATACCAAGTTTCATTAGTTTTTCGAATTCTCGTTTTGCAATGTTTAACCTTTTTGGGTCCAACCTTCGCGCTCTTACTCGAGTCGGTGGACCTTTCGTGACGATATGGTGCTGTACTGTATGTTTAAGATCTTTGTTGTCGTATGATGACCTCGTTAAGTCGGCGAACTTATTTAGAAGTGACTTATATTGCTCGTTCCTATCTTTCGACACTACTAAATTCATAGATACATGATCGGTGGTCACTCCTCTTATGACTACTGAGCGTTCTCCATTCACTAGTTGGTTTCGTCGAGAATCCACTAATAGGTCAAAATAAAATGGAACAGACTTACTAAATTGCACCAATATATCAATTGTTCGTGAATAATCGTTATTTATTATGAATATTATCGTTAAGTTCAATAATGCTTATGGGATGATGCACATACGATTAAAATTGTGATATAATAAATCCACAATTATGATTATAATCCAGATAATAATTCGAATAGAAACAGAGTACGTTGAATTTTCGAAATGAAATTATCTCGTCGAAAATTGTTTTGCGTTCGCTCGTCGAAGCATCCAATTCCGTAGTGTCGTGTTCGCACGGAGAGGCAACCAATTCTATTGCGTCGTGCTTGTTCGGCGAGGCCTCCAATTCTGTAGTGCCGCGATTCGTTAACCGTTTACTTCGATAACCGTTATAATTCTAAACTTAACGGTGCGTAAAATCAGAAGACAAAGGATAGCAGCAACTACAGTTTATTGTCGAATGACTCAGGTTCGGAAGCTAACAACACCTGAGCGAATATGAACGAGCGAGTGAACAGGCAAACAAGCGAAGGAAACGAACGAGGAGCAAGCGAGCGAGTAGCAAGCAACTACACAGGCAATTTATAGTCACATTTAATAAGGGCACAACAAAGCAAAACAAAGGCTGATAATAGTATTTGCGTGCGTACATATATGGGGAGGAGTATGAGTCATCGAATGATATTTAAGTAGTCAACATTTCGGATAGAGCGTCATGTGCTCTAGTGGTATAGCAGTGCAAAGAATATGCAAATTGTTACTATCCAAATAACGATGTCTGTTAAGTAAGTTATAAAAAGGGCTTAACCAAAATTGGCTATAATCGAAATTGATTGTAGGATGGTTGCTATATAACTCCCCCCTGCAAACAAAGATATATGAAAAAATGTCTGTGTTTGCATAAAGTACAGTAAATTGAATAGCGTAGTTACAATCATTCGAAGATATGGGCTTGTACAAAATTAGAATGAAGTTAATGTGCATTTAGTTCGTGCCCGTCCGTTAGGCTATACAAAATAGCGGTAAGATGTAGAAGGAATATGGTATCGCTTCGAAAAAAATTACACGTATGAGCGTAAAGGTACATAAGCTTTGTCGAGTTTAGTAGCGTTTAACATAAGTTTAATAATCTATATGTATACAATGAAGAGGAAGAATTTTAATTAATATTCGAAATAGCAGAAAATCGTCAGTAAAAGACTGTAGCGACATAACGTTGCGGCCATCTTACTCTGCGACCAGATTTTGTCGTTATCGGAGTCTCTTCTTTTTGGTGCGTTAGCGTCGTTGACTCTTGAGACTCGTATTTCGTCGGTGTGATCGTCTTCGAGAGGCTCGTGCTTGTCGATTGAAAATCGCTATCGATGAAAGCTGGTTTCACTCGATCGATACTGATTACGTCTGTCTTCCCAGCTTTTTCTACCGTGACTGTCTTATCTGTCTTCGTAATCACTTTAAATGGACCTTCATAGTTCGGCTGCAGAGGTGGTTGTACGTTGTCTCTTCTGATAAATACGTGCGTGCTATTATGTAGTTGCTGAGGTACGAATACTCGTCGTTGTTGTAGTCTGGGAAGTGCTATTTTTAAATCGTTCATGTGTTTCTTCAGGCGTTGCACGTAGTTGGCTACATCAGTCGGAACACTTTTACCTGAAGCGAAAAATTCTCCGGGTAAACGTAAAGTAGTTCCATATACCAACTCGGCTGGACAACATCCCATATCCTGTTTAATTATTGTTCTTAAACCTAACATGACTAAGGGAAGCTTATTAGCCCAATCGTTATTGACAATGACAGATGTAAGGGATGCTTTCAACTGCCTATGTAGGCGTTCAACCATTCCGTTTGCCATTGGATGGTAGGATGTCGTTCGTATACGTTTAATTCCGAGGAGTTCTGTAAGCTGCTGGAAGAGTCGACTTTCGAATTGAGCTCCTCTATCGGTCGTGATAATTGCCGGTATACCATAGTAAGAAATCCAATTTTCGATTAGGGCTTTTGCTACAGATTCGGCTGAGGTGTCTTTGATTGGCACCGCTACAGGCCATCGGGTAAATCTATCGATGCATGTAAAAATATAGTTGTACCCGTTCGAAACTGGCAGTGGTCCCACAATATCGATGTGTATATGTTCGAATCGAGTGTCTGGCTGTGAAAACGAACCCATTGGCGAACTAGTATGACGATGTACTTTGGCTTTTTGACATTTCATGCATGCTTGCGTCCAATTTCGTATATCGCGATTCATCTTCGTCCATACGAAACGCTCACTGATTAATTTCATCGTGGCTTTTATTCCCGGGTGCGATAGGTTATGGACACTTTCGAATACTTTCCGTCGCAATGGTTTAGGAATGAATGGGCGAGGTCGGCCTGTCGACATGTCACATATTACTTTCGCGTTGCCGAACTGAATATCTTCGAATAATAATGACGTCGTGTCATCGAATCTTAGCTTGTTTAGTTCGATGTCTGTCTCTTGTAACTTCGCGAGACCGTGATAATCAATTCCATTTGTAATAATCGCGTTTATCGTTGTTCTGGACAACGCATCTGCCACTTCGTTATTATTACCTTCAATATACTGTATGCTAGATGTAAATTGGGAAATAAATTCTAATTGTCGAATTTCCCTCGGCGAATAGTTATCCTGCTTGGCGTTTAATGCTTTCGTGAGGGGTTTGTGATCTGTATACACTGTGAAAATGGTACCCTCTATCATATGTCGGAAATGCTTGATTGCCAAGTAAATCGCTAATAGTTCTCTTCCGAACGTACTGTACCTCGTTTGTGTAGGATTTAATCTCTTCGAGAAAAATGAAATCGGTTCCCATGTACCGTTTACTAACTGCTGCAGTACTGCTCCCACTGCTATGTTCGATGCGTCCGTCATGACGGCTAGTGGCGCTTCGCTCTTTCGTCGTACTAATATCATTTTCTCATGAAGTGCTCGCTTAGCGTTCTCAAAAGCTTGTATAGCCTCTGTCGATAGATGGAATGTTCGGATATTTCCGCGCAAAGCGTCCGTTAATGGCTGTAGTATTGCTGCGCAGTTTGGAATAAATCGCCTATAATAGTTTATTAGTCCCAAGAATCGTCGTAACTTTTTTTGTGACTCGGGCAACGGATAATTACGAATAGCAGCAACTTCTGCTGGAACTGGCATGATACCTCGAGAATTTATCATATGACCTAGGAATTGCAATGATTTCTTTCCAAATTCACATTTCTCCACGTTAATAGTAATACCATGTTCTTGAAGTCTCGTGAATAACTGTCGTAGATGTTGTAGATGTTCTTCCACAGTAGCGCTAGCTACTAATATATCATCGATATATGCGTATACCCCTGTCAAACCTCTAACAACCTGATCAATAAATCGCTGAAAGGTTTGAGCTGCATTAGTTAGTCCAAATGGCATTCGTAAAAACTCAAATAAACCAAATGGAGTGATTACGGCCGTTTTCGGTACATCTTCTGGGGCCACTGGAATGTGGTAGTACGCCCGAACAAGATCAATTTTCGAAAAAATCGTAGCACCTTCCATCTCGGTAGTGATGTCGTGAATATGTGGCACTGGGTATCTATCTGCTATCGTTTGCTTGTTAAGGGCTCTATAATCTCCACATGGTCTGATTTCTCCATTCTTTTTGGGAACCATATGTAACGGAGATGCCCAGGGACTATTAGATGGCCTTATGATACCAAGTTTCATTAGTTTTTCGAATTCTCGTTTTGCAATGTTTAACCTTTTTGGGTCCAACCTTCGCGCTCTTACTCGAGTCGGTGGACCTTTCGTGACGATATGGTGCTGTACTGTATGTTTAAGATCTTTGTTGTCGTATGATGACCTCGTTAAGTCGGCGAACTTATTTAGAAGTGACTTATATTGCTCGTTCCTATCTTTCGACACTACTAAATTCATAGATACATGATCGGTGGTCACTCCTCTTATGACTACTGAGCGTTCTCCATTCACTAGTTGGTTTCGTCGAGAATCCACTAATAGGTCAAAATTCTTTAAGAAATCGATACCAATTATGGGTACGGAAACATCAGCGATTACAAATTCCCAGCGAAGTGAAATATTACGGCCGAAATTCAAGGTTAGTTTTCGCTTGCCATATGTCTTTATATCGGATCTATTCGCTGCTTTAAGAGTTAGCGCAGTATCGATATTTTGTTTTTCGTTGCTCAATGGAGGGACGACGCTTATCTCTGCTCCCGTGTCTACTAAAAACTGCGCGCCCGTTACTCTGTCCTGAACATAGAATAAACGATTGCTCGTGGGAGCTGCGTTGATTTTCGTAGTCGTTACTGAGAATCGTTGGGATCGTTTAAATTTGCATGGAGACCTGCATTTTCGAGCTCTGTACCCAAATGTTTGATGGTACCAGCATATAGCAGGATCTGGTAGTCCCTTAGAAAATGATCGGTTTCTATCTCTTGATCTGCTGCGCGACCAACTTCTTTTCCTGTCGTTGTGATTTAGACTCGTTAATTTGTGGCATAGCGCATTAATTTCCTTTTGCAAGGCCTCGATTCTTTCGTCAACTGTGAAGTTGAGCGTTTGTGAAGTCGCATTTCTCATTCTCTCGTAAATCTTATCGGCTATTTTAGCGATATTGTCTATGTCTACATCGCTATCTCCAACAGCGAGGATCTGCTGTACGTTCGGTGGGAGTCGTCGCAACCATAAGTGGTAAAATATATTTTTATCCACATTTCTGTCTCCAATTACGTTGCTCATATACGTTTTTAACTGCGAAGGCGTTCTATCTCCGATTTGAACTTCACTGAGCAATTGCTCGACAGCCTGCCGGTCGTTTAACGAGAGAGCTTTTATTACGGCCTGTTTCAATACGTCGTACGGATTTACCGCATCCGGCTTAGTTAGGACCTCTCGTACCTTGTCTGCTACTTCATCTGGAAGTAGTGAGCTTGCATAGCCGAACTTATGTCGCTGTAAAATAATACGATTGGCTACGAAGTAATTTTCAAGTCTAATAAACCAGAGTTGAGGATCATTAACATTAAAAGAGGGAATAGTAACATTAATAACTCCCACGGATGGTGACTGTGAAAGATCGATTGTTTCGTTATTTAAAGACATTACTACTAATAATAATAAATTGAATAGTATGCGAATATAACGTAATTGTCACTGAGAGAAATGAATCGATGAAAAAAATGATAATAACAAAAGGTACAATATATAAAATGGAACAGACTTACTAAATTGCACCAATATATCAATTGTTCGTGAATAATCGTTATTTATTATGAATATTATCGTTAAGTTCAATAATGGGATAATGTACGTACGATTAAAATTGTGATATAATAAATCCACAATTGTGATTATAATCCAGATAATAATTCGAATAGAAACAGCGTACGTTGAATTTTCGAAATAAAATTATCTCGTCAAAAATTGTTTTGTGTTCGCTCGTCGAGGCGTCCAATTCCGTAGTGTCGTGTTCGTACGGCGAGGCAACCAATTCTATTGCGTCGTGCTTGTTCGGCGAGGTATCCAATTCTATTGCGTCGTGCTTGTTCGGCGAGGTATCCGATTCTATTGCGTCGTGCTTGTTCGGCGAGGCCTCCAATTCTGTAGTGCCGCGATTCGTTAATCGTTCGTTTCGATAACCGATATAATTCTAATCTTAACGGCGCGTAAAATCAGAAGACAAAGGATAGCAGCAACTACAGTTTATTGTCGAATGACTCAGGTTCGGAAGCTAACAACACCTGAGCGAATATGAACGAGCGAGTGAACAGGCAAACAAGCGAAGGAAACGAACGAGGAGCAAGCGAGCGAGCGAGCAAAATAGCAAGCAATTACATAGGCAATTTATAGTCAAATTTAATAAGGGCACAGCAAAGCAAAACAAAGGCTGATAATAATATTTGTGTGCGTACATATATGGGGAGGAGTATGAGTCATCGAATGATATTTAAGCAGTCAACATTTCGGCTAGAGTGTCATGTGCTCTAGTGTTATTGCAGTGCAAAGAATATGCAAATTGCTACTATCCAAATGACAATGTCTGTTAAGTAAGTTATAAAAAAGGGCTTAACCAAAATTGGCTATAATCGAAATTGATTGTAGGATGGTTGCTATACTGTCACAACCTGAGTAGTTCAAAAGTTATGCATCTGAAAGAGATATTGGTGACATGATTCTAAGTCATCAAAATGGCAGCGTATTTATCAAATCTTCAGATGCTATTTTTCAATGAATCCTAACAAGTAGAATTAACTAGACTCCAATCTTCTTTTACATGATCCAGAA
>NW_017386289.1:0-14751 GCF_000237925.1 Schistosoma mansoni | reverse complement strand
TTACTTGCTATCGTTGTTTTGTTGTTCCGTGCTCTTTGCTTTAATCTTACTTTCTCTAGTTGTAGATAATTAATAATAACTCGCTCTGGCACTGGTAATAACCTTACAGAACAATGTTGGTCAATCATCAGGCTATCCACTTGATGAAAAAATGACAAGTTCCCTGGTGTTGCATTGGCTTGCCGTGATATATGCCATATTTAAACTGTTTATCAATTACTAAACCAGCAAACATAAAACTTTCTTATAATTCATGTTTGTTCTCTACATTAAATGTTGATTTTTATAACAATCTGATCATGCCTGTAAACTGGTGTGAATTCTGTAAATATTATTTTCAGAATATATTATTATTATTATTATTATAATTGTGGATCAGTGGTACCAGACCCAACTGAACACGCAACCGCCAGTCAATTTAAGTAACGTCCCTGACTTTTATGTGTGTGTTAATAACTTATAAACTGTTTATTATTGCATAAACTTTGGACGTAATATTCTTTCATTGCTATTTTGGTTAACATGCTTTTTGGTCCGCCACAAGTCAAACGCTAACCATTTAAACTCTGCGTTGGGAGTTGAAGGAATAATTATGAAGCCTCATGATGAAAGCCGACATTTTTCGGAAGTCACAAGTTATATGTCCTTTCTAACAACCAGAGCAACACTCTGTAGGTACATGGAACGTTCGGACAATTTGGTAGACCAGTCAAATAGCAATGGAAATGAGGAGATGCAAATTGGCAGTACTCGGAATCAGCGAAACCCATTGGACACAAGCTGGACAACAAAGGATGGATACGAGAGAGGTGCTGTTGTACCCCGGTCACGAAGGGGAAAATGCTGAACACACTTAGGGAGTTGTTGTAATGCTGTCCAGAGAAGCACTAAACGCACTTATAGGATGGGAATCTCATGGATCCAGGATAATCAAAGCATCATTGAAAACAAAGAAGGGGGGATCATAATGAATGTTGTCAAATGTTATGCACTCACCAATGATAGCAACGACGACGATAAAGATTAGTTCTATGAAAGTGTAATGTTTGAACGAATCAATGCTTTCTTTGTGTTGATGACTGTTTTGATTTTGGATTCCGAATACAATACATTCGCGTGTGCTCATCTAATACTTCTTGATTACATTGCGTTATTCCTGGGATTGCTAGTTGATACTACAATTCAAATACTTCTGATTACCATATTGGCGTCACGATGGAGCCCGCGATACAACAGTTGGACATTCATCCAACTTCTGAAGCTTTTAAGGATTATTTTGAAAGGTTTGAGATATGGATCGTGACCAAGAAAGACGTGAAGGGTGACAAAATTGTGGCACATTTTCTGACATTCATCGGTTAAGAAGCCTACAGTTCACTAAAAACCTTGGCATATCCAGATAAGGCGATCTCGCTCCCATATACAACTCTCAAGGAATTACTATTAAATCATGTGAAGTGCACCAGTTTTGAATGTCGTGAGAAAGCAAAATTACATAAGATGATTCGTCAGAATAACCAAAAGGTTAAGGAATTCATCCTTGAATTGCAAAGACAAGCTGCCAAATGCAATTTTGGTGATCAACTTCATGTACAGCTGAGTGGTCGATTAACTGTAGGAATTAATATTCCAGGTCTGTAAAAGGATCTGTTAAGAATGCCGAACTGTTCCTTTCAAGATGCTAGAACTGCATGTATTAACTACGAAGCAGTGAATTAACTTGATATTCAATCGATAAAAATTTCTAATACTAATACTAAAGGCGCGCTATTTAAAAGGACAGTGGTATTCTTTCTCGTCGATTTAAATTCACTATTTTGATCGTAAATTACGCATAAAAACTACTGTTTACATTTTAATTAAATTTATTTCAGTTAACGTGATATTGTATTTGTGTATTTTGATCTTGATTTTGTGTATTTATTGCATCAAAGCATTCTTGGTCGACTTCGACTTGATTTATTTGATCAAGGTTGTGATTTGTCTAACATATCCATTTTGTCTATCATTTTGGTTCATTTTAAGGTGGTCAGCTCAGCACACGAGTGTGGACAGCCATACTGCTTATTCTCTGTGGAAGATGGGATGCAATGTGACGAATGTAAGAAGTGGTTCCACAAAATGTGCTCCCGCTTAACTCCTACTTCCTATAAAAGGTGCTCAAAGCCCAATTATCATTCGCTCTGTATGTTCGTTGTTGTTCAAGCAAAACATTACTCATTCAAGAAAAAATTAGCCTTCTAACATTAGCTAACAAAAAGGTCGACGAGGGCCGTACCGGCAACATGGATACTGATAACGAAGATTGTATCAGTGTCGTAAATGCTGCCATGGCGTCTGCCAGACACCCAATGGTGCAACAAGAAGCAGAACTTTCTACTCCGAAACAACTAATGAGAGACACGCCATTAGATATTGATAGACAAGTTGCTTCAGCAGTGACTGATGACCCGGCTAGAACCACTGTCGTCCCGAGTAGTTCTAATGTGGATGCTGAGACTGGTGGGAAATTGATAACGCGGAAACGTAAAAGAGAAGGAAACATACCTAAAGTGAACGCGCGTATAGTCGGCAAGTCCTTGTTGGACTGACGTCCTCCGTATCAGGTCACTCCGCTAAAGTCCAAAAGTAAGAAAATATTTAGCTCTATCGTGGATGGGAACAGTTCGGCTTCACCAAATTTTGTTGTGAGCCACTCGCTCGACTCATGCGACACTTTTAAAAGGAAAGCTAGCAGTAAGAAGTCAGTAGCTAACATGCAGGACCTGACATCACGGTCGAAAGCCGTGAACACGACTTTTAAAGAAGTTAAACAGGTCCCTATTGGAATCATTTGGAATCTAGAAGAATCGAAAGACAACGGCCCTGCCAAGAGACATGCCCACGATCTGCAGTTAGTGGGATCTGTCATCAGAAATGAACTGCCCGAAGAGGTCTCAGGGGTACATATCATGAAAGTAATCAGACTCGGTAAATATGTTGGAGGCGAGACCCAACAAAGAAAGATCTTAAAATTAGTATTCGGTTATTTTGAGTAAAGAGACGTAGTGTTGAATAACGCACGCGAAATTCGTGATTCAAATATTCGTCTTCGACCAGACTGGCCACTTGAGGATCGGATCAAGTGGAAGAATGCCCTGACAGAGTTAAAAACTCGAAAGCTAAACTGCGAAAAGAACCTTAGGATTAAGGGTTTTCGGGTAGTCAGGTCTCGGAATGCACGACCGAACGCCTTCAGTTAAACAAGTCCACTTACAATAATGTGGTCAGCATCCAATGTCGAACACTTAAAGAGCTATTGATTTTGCCGACTGAGCTAGTCCAAGCGACTTCCCATGAGTCTTTTAAGAGGAAACTTGACTTGTTCTTAGGGACCAAGGATAACATATTATCATGATTTACCAAATTCTTTTTTTCCCTGGAGGTATTGGCGATCCACTGCTATTAGAAACGGAATCCCGTTAAGCAAAAGCTTCTTCTATTCCGTCCTCAACCACTTGAACCATTTGATCAAGTTTGCGTTCTGTATTCGAATATATTTGCTTGTCCCACTTGTTCGTTCTCATTCACCATAACACCAATATATTAGTATTACCTCAAAACAACGAACCACTATGTCTCCAGATAAACCGAAACCAATAAATATGTTCACTAAGAGCATATCAGGAGTAACTCATTCCAACCGGTCGTATAAAGTGTTTATATTCGTCAACAAAATGGCTTACAATGGGAACACTTTTCAAAATAATCTTTTGTCACATGTTATTTATCCACTAAATGAACATAAACTTCTGAATACACTACACATTGACGGATAGACAAGCTACCAGTCAGATTGTTTGCCAATATATGAATAGTGGAGATTTGGAATAAAGCACAGAAACACCAACAGGAATCGCATACAAATTAACTCTAATTACACGTCTGACCATTGTTTGTCGCATTATTTTTATCATCATATTTACAGACTAAACCAAAGGTCTATCGATCAATCAATATACAGCTAATTGATTGGCAGTCACTCGACTCGTATCGATCGTGTAAACTCAAATGTAAGTTGTATGTATTAATTAGCATGCAACAGTCATAAAAATCAGTTGAGAGTCGGACACGCAGTGGACGGCTGTTTATTTGTCCTCTGCGATTTTCTGTCTATATCATTTGTACATATATTAAAATTATGACCATACTATTACTCAGCATTATTGTTTTCGTTATACTGACGGAGATGAAAACAATAATTGGGACCATTATACAAAATATTTTGTTATCCATTTTCATCTGTAATTTGATTAAATCAGTTATACAGAAATATACAAATATTGTATTAAAGGTTATGGTGACTGTTGCACTATATGTTGTGACGATCATCATGTCTACGATTAGCTGTCTAGTATCTTAATTATAACGATGAGCGTTATAATAATTAGGGTAATAGTTATCACAATAAGGTATCATGCATGTTGTTTATTTTTTCGGTTACTGTACTAATTGGTGTAATCTAAATAGACGTTATAATGTAATTTGAAAATGATGATTATTTGTATTTTCTATCAATGCTCCTTTGATAGGTATGGGATGATGGCATTCAACGAAGGAGAATATTAGAAAGGGACAGTGAAGAAGAATGTGATTCTAATCTTATACAAATGTGATTTTACATTGTATAATATAGTTTTAAAACAATTCACATTTGTGTTTCCAATGTGCCAACGGGTAGATAGTGAATGTGGACAGCATAGGGCGTACTAGTAAAATGATGATGATTATCCTCAACATCCGCATCATCGTCACATACTTCATCATATCCACCATCCTCTTCATTATCGTCATATACGACAGCTACGCAACCGAACAACTGGTACACTTCAATGACCTTACACAGTGGTCATTAATCATTGCAGCTTGTAACACTGTGGTAGTTAAATCTCGTTCCAGCATATCCACCTCATATTTGAAAGAAGGACTTGCTGCTTGAATCTGTAGCACATGCCACACTGTGACTGTATTCAGTCTAACCCGTTGTTGTGTACAGCCTAAATGAAGACAATTAAAATAGGGTACCGTGAAATTTACGAGTTTCGTAGATGCACACACAAACGATAACTGCTTTGTAGATAGGTTTTCCACACTTTGCTTAAGCATACTTGATTCAGGTGTGTTGTTGCTTTTCTCTCAGCTCCCATAAATACACAGGAGGAGAGTGTTGCGCAAGCACATCGTATGTAATTCTGTTCGATTTCCCATTATATTGTGTGTCATTTATGTATCTTTTATATGAATACAGAATAACGTTATAATTTCAGAAGTAGTATTCCTTACTATAAGATTGTTTCGATAATGTAATAAGAAGATGAAGATTATCAGAACTATGTGATAGTATATTAGCGCAATACATTTCGAACAATCTGATCAGTCCTAAACACATCGATAGGAAGATCCAAACAAACAATACTAAGTGAATTCAAACTTCACCCCATCGCACAAGCAAGTGGCTATCAGGACTCAGTGGCCGAGTGGATAACGTGATGGCGTTTGAAGCGAGGGTACTGGGTTCGAGTCCCATAGTGAACATCAACTCTGAGATGCAGGTACATCCAGCTGACGAGTCCCAAATAGGGCGAAACGCGCGTCCTGGATTCCACTGCTAGCCACTATCCATCTCTGCTTACCAATCCACATTTGTGTTTTCAATATGCCAACCGGTAGATAGTGAATGTGGACAGCATAGGGCGTACTAGTAAAAGTCTGACCACTGTGTAGGGTCAGTGAAGTGTACGACAGCTACGCAACCGAACAAATCAAATGCTGATTGGACAAAATGCTTCCTAATTTTTCATGAGCTTGTCATGTCTATTGTCAGCAATTTTCAGGACCATACAGACATGAACATCTAAGTAAATTCACAATGTCAGATTTCTTGGTCTCGGTATATATATATATGTATATATATATATATATTCCATTGATGATACATACTACTTATATTTGTCGACATCGGTATTACTCATCACACTGTGACTGTATTCAGTCCAATCAGTGTTTTGTAAGTGAGGATAATGTCCACACCAATGATTCGTGTGAGTATGACACTGACTAATTATCCAAGAATATTCTTCATGTGATGTGATTGATAAAAATGTAAGTAAAGCGACAAAGTCAGATTTCTGGGTCTCGCTAGACAGTATATATACAAATTCATATATTTGTGTTCAATCTTGCAAACGTTTAGATTTCTTCTTCTCTAAGCCATGCTCTCAGTATGTGGTCTTTCTCACTATCATCGCTACTGTAATAATTCCTGATCCTTCTGGTTCGGTGTGGCCGCTTCAGCTCTACCTGTACGTAGATTTTGACTGACTGACTACCTGATTAACTGTATGGTGAAATCTGACGTCACTGGCCTAAAGGAACACAATTAAAATAGGGTATCGTCAAATTTACGAGTTTCGTAGATGCACACATAAACGATAACTGCTTTGTAGATAGGTTTTCCACACTTTGCTTAAGCATACTTGATTCAGGTGTGTTGTTGCTTTTCTCTCAGCTCCCATAAATACACAGGAGGAGAGTGTTGCGCAAGCACATCGTATGTAATTCTGTTCGATTTCCCATTATATTGTGTGTCATTTATGTATCTTTTATATGAATACAGAATAACGTTATAATTTCAGAAGTAGTATTCCTTACTATAAGATTGTTTCGATAATGTAATAAGAAGATGAAGATTATCAGAACTATGTGATAGTATATTAGCGCATTACATTTCGAACAATCTGATCACACATCATATAGTTGTTAGGAAGATTTATATATGAAAAGTAGAAGGTCAACTAGACTGGAAATGGAGGGAGAGAGTAAGAGTAGACAAGGATAATAATGATAAAAATAATGTGAAAACAATTTGACACCTAGTCACTCTGGATAATAAACATATATTACCAGGATAGGTTTAAGGAGAGAACAAACTGGTACATATTAGCAATCAACCGACCATGAAGTCAGAACTAGGTGAGCACAAATCAACGTATTATATTCGCAATTCGTAATCAGAGCGCAATCACGTACGAAGGAATCATCAGTTAGTACAATTACCACAGCTACACAACCGAGCAACTCGTACACTTCACTGAACTTACACAGTGGTCAGACTTTAACTAGTACGCTCTAAGCTGCCCACATTCACTATCTACCGATTAACACAATGAAAACACAAATGTGCATTATTTTAAGATTATATTATACAATGTAAAATCAAATTTGTACAGAATCAAAATCACATTCTTGTTAATTGTTCCATTCTGTATTCTCCTTCTTTGAATACCATCATCCTATACCAATCAAAGGAGAATTGATAGAAAATAAAAATAAGAATTATTATCAAATCGCATTGAAACGATTAGTTAGATTAAACAAATTATTATCATAAATAATACAGATTAGAAAGTTCGAAAAAATGTTGAAACATGAGTCAAACAGCAAAGTGAAACAAACTAGAGATAAATCGAACACAGTAGATATTAACAAAGTGTTAGTTAATTTATCTGATAGAATTCTCAACTCCCATGAAATTTCATTACTTAAAAAGGGTCTCAATTTCAATATAAATAGACCACATTTATCGTCTTTCAATATTATACCAGCAATCGAACCAACATTGAACATACTTCCTAATGAAACAGGGCCGTCCAGTGCTTCCTGGTTTTCCATGGTGGTCTAGGTTCAATAGACTCATGATCTGAACCATTAAATTACTATAATATCCACAAAAACGCTTTCTGATATTAAATTTATTATTCATTGAAATAGACGTAAACAGGTCAAAATCGTCTACAGTCATCATGAACAAATTGGACTACGAGAAAAAAGCAAAGGAACATCTACAAGAGGGACCATATGAACTAATCAAAGTTGAAAAAAGCAGAACTACGCTTAATAAACTTAAGGCGGAAACAAGTAAAATCTTACATTCGTTAAAGGTCAAGCTCGGAACGCCTTTATGGTTTATGCTAAATCCAAAAAGTTGTAACCCTTGTCGATTCTATGGACTCCCGAAGATTCACAAGGATAGTACTCCACTAAGACCAGTGGTCGACTTCACAAATTCACCGACTTACAACCTAGCGAAATACTTAGCTAGGATACTAAAACCGTATGAGAAATTGATTAATCATGGAATTAAAAACTCTATGGAATTTAAAAATATTATTGATACCATCGACATAGAAGAAGAGGAAGTAATGGCAAGTTTTGATGTTTCTTCCTTATTTACTAACGTACCTATCAACAGAGCGTTAGATATTATTTATGCTTGTTTAGAATCTGATTTGGATTTACATTTACGTTGCCCGTTAGATCCATCTGAGTTTATCAAGTGTTTGGAAATATGTTTAAGGTCCACCTTATTCATATTTCGAGGAGATCTATACAGACAAAAAGAAGGTATAGCTATGGGTTCACCAGTTTCTCCGATTGTTGCGAATTTATTCATGCATTCACTCGAAACTAGTGCAATCGCAAGAAGTGTTTGTCCACCAAAGGTCTGGCTACGGTATGTAGATGACATTTTTGTTATCATTAAACAGGACTATTTGGAAGAATTGTTTGCAAATGTTAACAACATTTCGGAACAAATTAATCTAACGAAGGAAATAGAGTCTAATGACCACAAACTGGCATTTCTCGACTGTATGGTTGAACGAAGACTTAATAATAGGAAGTTGAAAATAAATGTTTTCAAAAAATCAACACATTCAGATAGATACTTAGATTTTGATTCGGCGCATGCTTTATGTACGAAAGTCACAGTTGTTAAAAATTTAATTAACAGAAGTCTGAAGCTTGTTACAGATGAAGAAGACCAACAATTTGAATTGAATAGGATTTTAGCTACACTTAGGGATAACAACTACCCAAAAGAGTTTTTAAAGAAGATTGTTAGAAAGGAAAGAAAAGCTAAACTGCAACATGTACAGAAAGATTGGAAGTCCACTGTAGTCATACCATACCGTAGCGAAACATCGGAAGAAATCAAACGGATTTTAAACAAACATGATATAAGAGTGTATTTTAGAACATGTGACACTATAAGATCGTCATTGGTGAAGGTTAAGGATAGGTTACCAAAGGAAGAACAACAAAATATTGTCTATGAGATCAATTGTCATGATTGTAATGCGGCTTATATTGGAGAAACATCCAGACAATTGAAGGTAAGGTTGAAGGAACACAAACAGTGTTTAAAAAACGTTCCCAAAACCTCGGTTGACTTAAAGAAACTTGAGAATAAGTCTGCAATAGCGTTACATGCGTTGGAAACGGGACACATGATTAATTTTGAAGGGGCCAAAATACTTCAGAAAGGTTTCAACACTCACAAAGAAAGATTGACAGCAGAAGCGCTGTATATATGGGCGAATAAGAACAGCCTAAACAGAAAGGATGGTATTCAGCTAGCTACCACTTGGCAAATATTCATCAACAAGTAATTTGACCTTTTCTTTTCTTTTATTCAACCTGTTTACTTCACATGAATCGTTATTAAGACTGAAATCAATATGAGTTATGTTTAGCATTACAATTATGTACTTGATGTTGATTCTCATTTTATTTGCAACTTCGATTATTCAAAAAGGAGAAAAACTTTTCAACCTTCATTTTGCACTTTTATTCCTATTTTACTTCACATAGAAACATTTCAACACTGAATATCATTCATTAATAACTCATCTTACACATACATGCATACACACAATTCATGCAGTCTCGTTTAATTCACATAGTTGAACTTTTTCACTTGATTCTCATTCAACTGACTCATTTTATCCTGTTTACAAAAACTTCGACATCCAAATATGATTGGATTAAAAAGTATTAGAGATTTTGATATGATTGTTAAAAAACATTATATATTTCTTTGATGTTTTTGATTTTGATTATTTCCCTGAAGAAGTCCAGACAAGTTAGCTGGACGAAACGTTGGAATTATTTAAATTTCAATCGCTGAGACTATTTCAAATATAATTTTTTCTCATATAATGAATTCTCTATACTCGGCGCCCAATTATTGTCAAACTATTCGTTCTAATCTTGACGAATATTCGTATAAATCATCACGATAGTCTACACACGGTCCAAAACTCACTTGACTATTGAAATTAAAAATAAAAGAACTTTTTAGTAATCCCATTTGTTCTATCAGCTCAATTATGAAGTCTTCTTTAAAATCGGCTGTAAATCAGTCGTCCATGATCATTGGGTACTGAAATAGGCGCCGTGAGCTCGTGATCGCTCAAACGCTTCTAGTTGGCACATCCATAAATTATAGTCTCGCCGCAGAAACATAATTTTATAAAATAACTTTTATCAAAAGGGGTTTTGTAGAGATTTCAGCAATTTTATAGTTGAAATCATGAGTCAATTGAAGCTAGATCACTATAGAAAACCTGGAAGTACTGGTTGGTCGTTTTGTCCAGTTGTGGGACTCCTCAGTAGTGAGCATACACAATCCCGCCTTGCGAGATTCAAACCTAGGACACGCTACCTTAGTATTCGTAGTGACCGTAAACGATCTGTGCATAGATTATTATGCAAGGTATGACCTAAAAAGCCTTCATCTGAATCTGTTCAAATGTTTCCTAATATTTCTGCTGAGAAGTCTCACAATTGGACGAAACGGTCGTCCAGTACCTCCAGGTTTTCCATGGTGATCTAACCTCAATTGACTCATGATTTCAACTATAAAAAATAACTTTCTAATTATCTTTCCTCTTTATTTATATTTTAAAACTATTTGATTTAGGTTTAAGTAAATTTGCTCGATTAGCTCGTTCAGTTACACGTAATCGTTCAGTTCTACAACAATTATCTGCATCACAAACATCAACACAAAATTCTGCATTAACTGTATATCGTAGTAATCGATTAATAGGATGCGGTGGTGGTGCTGGTGGTGCTGGTGGTACTGGTGGTACTGATAGTACTGGTGGTGCAATGAATGATGATACAGAAGTATCAAATCAAATGGAACAATATAATTCACCAAGTTTATCAAATTTTCAAAATTTAAATACTAGTTCAAGTTCAAGATTTCATGATTCATCTAAATCAGATCCAGAAAAAGCGGTAATGGTAAGCAATCAATGTATATTATGTTTTTTAGTAAAATATAGAATTCTCAGTGCAAAGTGTCCTTTTCTTATTTTATAAACGATTCTGGTGATCAATAGTGAGTGATCGCCAGTTAGAAGTTATCAGCCCAGGAATCGTCTTCTGAATAATGTACATTCTTTTCGCTGCATATTGCCAGGAACCATGATGTCACTGGTTGTGCTCTTTCTTAACTTGTATAGTAAAAGGTGGTGAACTTTTCACAAACGAACTTGAATAGGTTACACAATTAACTGACATAATGATCTGTTGAAACAAACAAGGAAACAGATAACTTGTTGAAATATCTAGATAGCTGGAACAGGTAGCCCAGATATTCAAGAAGGTCATCTTGATAATAATAATAATAATTATTATTATTATTATTATAAGCAAAGATGGATAGCGGCTAGCAGCGGAATCCAGGACGCACGTCTCATCCTGTTTGGGACTCGTCAAATGAATGTAACTGCATCTCAGAGTTGATGTTCACTCTGGGACTCAAACCCAGTACCTTTCGCTTCAAATGCCATCGTTTATACCATTAGGTTAAGATTCTGGATAGCCAAGTGAATTTAAACTTCCCCGCATCCCACAAGCAAAGTGGCTATCAGAACTCAGTAACTAACTGGATGACGCGATGGCGTTCGAAGCGAAAGGTACTGGGTTCGAGTCCCAGAGTATACATCAACTCTGAGATGCAGGTACATCCAGCTGACCAGTCCCAAATTGGAGGAAATGCGCGTCGTGGATTCCACTGCTAGCCACTATCCATCTTTGCTTACAATGCTTGTGAATTAAGGCTATATCGAGACAATACGCACAGTATGCACATATGTCAATAAGAGACTGACCAGTTGCAGTCCTAAACATCAAAGGAAAAATTCAAAAACAAGCAATATCAAGTGAATGGTAATAATAATCGTTATTATAACTTTAGTAAAACTGATTACCATGAAAATTGATAAACAACTGACTATACTAACCACTATACCAATATATTATTATCTTTTATTCAATTATTTGATAATATGGATGAAAATAAATTAACTTACACCTGTTAACCCTTGTGAAGGAGATTAGGCCACCTACGAGTATTCTCCATCCAATTCGGTCTTGGGAAATCCTCTCCAGTTGTTTCAAGTTGCTATTCATCCTTTTCATGTTTGCTTCCAATTCTCAGAGTAGTGTGTTTTTTGACCTTCCTCTTTTCCATTTCCTTTCAGGATTCTGAGTTAGCGTTTGCCTCGAGATGTAGTCTGGTGATTTTCCACATGTATGTTCGATCCAATTCCAACGTCTTTTCTTAATTTCATCTTCAACTGGGAGCTGGTTTGTTCTCTCCCACAGTAGGCTGTTGCTGACTGTATCTGGTTAACGGATATTGAGTAGCTTGAGTAGACAACTGTTCATAAGTACTTTTACATTCTTGATGATGATTGTAGTAGTTCTCGATGTTTCAGCTCTATACAGCAGAACTGTATTCACGTCCGTATTGAAGATTGTGGTTTTAATATTGATTCCTACAGTTCCAACTGTAGGAATACTATCCTCATTTTGTCAATCCTTACCGTTACGTCTGCATCAGATCCGCCATGTCCATTGATGATCCTGCTATCTAGGTGCGTGAAAGATTCCATATCCTTCAGATCTTCTCCATCAAGTGTGATTTAGTTGATGTTCTGCGTGTTGTATTTGAGGATCTTGCTTTTTCCGTTGTGTATGTTGAGGCCAACTTATTCAGAGGATATTGCTACAGTAGTTGTCTTCATATGCATTTGTTCGTGTGTACGGGATAGGCGATGTAGGTCACCTGTGAAGTCTGAATCGTCTAATTGATTCTCAGCTGTCCATTTTATCCCATGCTTCTCCTCACATGTCAAGGTCTTCATAATCCAGTCAAACACCTGAAGAATATGGAAGAGGGAGGATAAGCAGTCTTTTCTGACTCCGGTCCTCACTTGGAATGCATCTGTGAGCTGCCCTCCATGCACGACTTCACAGTGTAGTTCGTCGTAAGAATTGTATATGATGTTGAAGATTTTCTCAGCTACTCACACCATAGTGTGAAAACGTTTTCATAAATTCCTCATATCTACACTGTCAAATGCCTTCTCATAGTCAATGAAGTTGACGTTTAGTGATGAGTTCCATCCAATTGATTGTTCATTAGTGATTCATAGTGTCGTGATTTAGTCTGTGCATGATCGATCTCAAAATCTGATAGTGGATTTTAGCTTTAATAAGAGTGAGATAGTCATCACTGATGTCTCTGGGTGATTGCTGTACTATACTTTAAAAAGTAGGATTATGAAATATGAACTGATGAATTCTAAATGAATAACCCAATTGTTAAGCATTCCCCTCGAAACTTGAAGCTTATAGGTTTGATCGCAGGAAGGATCTTGAATGTATACAATGTACAGTCAAATACTAAGTTTTAAGGCATCTGTTTTCTGCTTCACTGTCTTAATTTTTCAAAGTTTTAATAATAATTTATAAGTTGAAATGTTTGGAATTGAGATGGTTATTAGCTAATGACAGTCGGTGATGGAGTGCATTGCAAACTAGTTGGATCCTAATACATTAGGCTTAAAATATCTTATACTCAATGAAATGTAAACATCATAGTTTCCATCTTGTTAGAAGTTTGAGGATATTTAGTAGGAAACCCTTCACCTCAGTTTTCGTGTCAGTTGATAAACATCATTAAGATGTATCTTTAATCTTGTGAGGAATTTCCGTCCCTGTACGACTTGAAGTAACGTCGCCCAGATTTTAAGTCCGAAATGTTACCGCTTATATCGTGTAGGACTGAGATATTTACAACTGGTTGGTAACTGAGTAATGACCTATGTTAAGTCAAATAAAACCTTTAGTGGTGGTATCTCAAAATGTGAAGCAGGATGAATCGAGTTAAAATCTCATCTGCCTCAGCAATACCATCAATATTAAACCCATACTTTCATGATTTGTGTCAACCGGCACAAAATACGGCTCCCCGTTAATCATCTACAGCCATCTCACATCTTAACATTGTGTAAGCGATATTGACTCACTTATACTAATGATCATATTACAACTTGGTAGATATCATCCGACAGGGTTAAATGGAGGATACTGGTGAGTAGTCTATACTCCTCAACGAGGGAATATAGACGTAAGTAAGTAAGTAAGTAAGAAGACATCATCCGAACACTAGTAAGAAGGACTAAACAAATATTACATAGTAACTATTCGACTAATTGTAAATAACCTAATCAGTTAATTGTTTTAACCTAGTGTATATTTCTGCCAAATCATACTTCCTGTTAGTGTAAAACATTCCTCCAACTGATGTACAACTCATTTACCATATACAGATCTCTATACATAACTGAAGTAATACTAACATACGATTGCTTAAACAGATATGTAACAGATTATTATTTGAAAATCGAATGTTTTATCCATTAGGGCTATTAATTAAGTCATTAAAGTTCATATTAGCTTAATAAACGTTTTGTTTTACTAATACTAAATTCTATTTTGACGAATCTACTGACCACATTTCAAAAGGTAGCCTTAATTCGCAAGTATGATATGCGTAGATGGATAGTAGCT
>NW_017386291.1:12656-22780 GCF_000237925.1 Schistosoma mansoni | reverse complement strand
TCGAGACTGATGGGTCCTGTGTTCGAATCTCGCGAGTGCGGGATCGTGGATGCGCACTGCTGAGGAGTCCCATAATAGGACGAAACGGCCGTCCAGTGCTTCCAGGTTTTCAATGGTGGTCTAGCTTCAATTGACTCATGATTTCAACTTTGAAAAATAAGCTATGAATTTTACTTTTTTTCTACAGTTAATTCAATCTGTTTATTGTAACATCTGAAGCTTCTTCCTTCATTCACTGTTTAATGAAAGAAGTCAAAATGTATTTTGACCGAATTGAAATTCTTAATGAATAACATAATTAGCTAAATTAAACCTTACTGCTAAGCTATTTATTTAATTACTGTTTAAGGAGTGTATATCTCTTATAAATGAACGAATACTTCAACTTACTGGCCATTAATCAATCTGTTCACTTATAATACCGAAATGATCTTAGTTACTAATTCACTCATCACAAACAATATTCATGTCATTATTCAGACAGGCTAAATTCATTAAGTTGATATATATATATCTTCATTGTATTCATGATAACCATAATAGTATGTAACAGATTCAAGACATCATCTTGTTGTTTATAAACATTCCGTCACACTTGATATTATTGTCTCAATGATCATTCACTATTTTTTTCACTTTGATTACTTCGACAATAATATCGTGTCAAGTTTCTAATATTGCTAATTGAATATCAAACATGTTAAGCACTAAGTTTGCTTCGTTCAAAATATTTTATTAACATTTTATTGTCATACTTATCTAATGGAAATTCATATTTAAAGTACTAATATTACACTATAGGATTGTGAAGCAATATATCAATCTCTGTTAAACTAGTAGCCGACGATTAACTCTTAACAGTGATGTGCTTGAATAATAGCTTATAGTTAACTCCAGTATGGCGATGTGGCGGGGGAAGTTTTTGAATAACGTTACACTTGTTGTATATGTCAATCATCATTGATAAGTTTCTTCATTTTGTTTGAAATCCTTAGAAAAATGTTAACGTTTAGGTACTGGGTGGATTTAGACTAAAACTGTAATAGTTTAAAGATCCCCATAGAATATTCAAAAATGAAGAATATTCTTCATTTTGAAAACCGTAACTGTCAATATTTTAATCATTCTTTGAAACTTTCTTTATCGTTTGATTAGATGTATTTTTCTTTTGGAATCCAATGTTTTATAACTGTTTTCACTTATTACATTAAAGCTAGTTTTCCGTATTGCTTATGGTACTTTGAGGTTAGCTCACAAAGCTGGTAATGATATTTTACAAAACTTTATATTCCAATGGTCCGAACCCTTTTGGGTATCCATTTTGATTGTCAGTTTGAATTGGAATAATTCACTTGGGGAACAAGTAAATTTAGAGGATCTTTATTCTCAAGCTTCTTCATGCATTAATGATGAAAATAAAACAGATGAAGAGTCGAAATACAGGTATATCAATTCTATTGATAATTACTTATGTCGTATTTTATTTATTAAGTAACTTAGGGAATTCATCAATGAATAAGTCTCATATACGATGTATTCACATAGAATGTCATAAAGTTCCATTATTGCAACTGCATATGCATAAATTTGTTGCAGATATGTGATTTTGTAGATGAAACTCCTTGTAGTGTCGAAAATCTAATCTGATGCTGAAAATGTGAACAACTACTGGATCACAACGCCGATGGAGCACTCACCACCACAATGTGTATGGAAGTTGACCATTTTTCACAAGTAAATTATTGCTTATAGCATACTTACATAAAGGAGACTTTACACTGGAGTAGATAATGTATTCGTTCTTCTTATCGAATATCGATATCAATTCCATGTAACAATGAAAATGTCAATCTTAAGGACCACTGGTTTAGAAGATTTTTATGCTTTTAACTGGTGGAGTTAATGAGTATTTTTAAAATAATGAAAACCTTTACACAAAATCAGTCTTGGAGAGGGTATTACTTTCGATCGACCAAAGATTTCATAAGTTTATCTATCATTCTTTAGTTTTAGACGAAACTGGTTTTCCCATTATACTAGTGAAGATTAAATTGGATCTTTAGTGGTGCTCTGCCTTATTATCAGGAAGTACTAATTAAATTGACAATAGTTACATTACTCTAGTCATTGGTGGCAAAATAGTTATTTATATAGTATCTGAATGAAAAAGTCAATTTTCAACTTTAAACATTTTGTTATATTCTAACCATTCTATCCAGAAGAAGATACCTTTCAATCTAGTGGCTTACTCACATTAACATCATAAAGCGTAGATAATTTTTCTTCAAAACCAAATATCACTAATTTACTATTTTCTCTTATTTAACACACTTATCATCTTTATTAAACAAAGAGATGAAGATTCACTCATATAATGAATTATGAACAAGATAGTTACTATTTCAAATGTTGTCTTTCATTTTGAAAATTTCATTCATATTATGTGTAAGTAATATCAGTTATAGTGTAGTGAACAGAACACCGGTTGGGGACAATGGAATGTGTTTAGACACAAATTACAGACTATCTCACTAAATTCTGATAACCATACAACAAACAGTGAATTTGCAAAATAACAATCAATTGTCTCAATCTTCACTGTTTCTTCCGTAAATATCAGTTCATCTTCTGTAATTCCATTGTTCATGCATTTTCCTACCAATTGTGCTTCATTTGAGTTCTTTCCTTATCGGTCTTCTGCCAAAATACATTCTATGTCTGCTCGTCACCATATACTACTTCTATGGATATAAGTAGACCACAATACTATAGTAGTATCGTTATCGTATGGTTTTTGTAATGTTTATATTTTAGTCATAGACAATAGAAGATACTTACAAATTAACTATTTTCAGAAACTGACATATTTACTTTCTTGTTATTTTGAGTGATATATAAACTCAACTTATTAGTTCTTCAATGATAAATTTTCATAAAATTCATTTTCATTTCTCATTGTTTATATTCCTTATCATTTTATGTTCAATATTAAAAGATTAAATCAACTTAAACTATTCAATATATGGTTTACAATTTATTTGGACATTCAATATTCTCAACAAAAGTTTACATCTTTACCATCAAGTGCAATTGGTTTAATTTTTCTAGCTGCCAAATATTGCTTGATTCGTGCTCCTGAAGATGCGCATTCTGATGTTACACCAAAAGCTACGGAACTTCGACTGGAACTTCTTTCTCGATTAGTATTATATCCTAATATGTGGTAAGTTTGTTGTTAACAGAGTTTTTAAAACAGTACCTAGTTGTTTTAGATTTTAAAACTTGATGTATAACAACATAATATATGTATATGGTCTAAGTATTTTGCTATAAGTATCTTCAAAGCATTGATATTTTATGGAGTAACCTCTTAGTAAATAATCATAAGGTTATACGTTAGAGTATATATATATAGTGGGGCAATTGAAAATTGTGAAATGAGGTCACTATGTGCTAATCAAAGATTTCCCATCATAAGTTCATTTTATTGGCCAAGAAATTGTTTTTTTTTCTAAGAACTAGACATATATATGTATAAATGAGTGCTCATGCATTTGATTCGATTAGGTCTGATAAATTTCTTCCTTCATCCTTGGTCTCCTTACTCAGTAATCAGTTTAGGGCTTTCATATGGGAAGTTTGTGTGTCAGTATCAGTCTCGGATACTGCGCGTCATAACAGAAATAATCTCTTGGTTATCAATAATTCATTATAATTATTCTGCTTATTACATTTAATTTAGGAAATAAACTTCATATAACAACCGGTTTTGTTTTACCTCACACTTTACACGAGTACTGTTGAAATTAACTTCTATCATCCATCTTTCAGGTTTTACTTTACTTATACATTACAATTAGTTCGTAAATTTGCTGATAATAACAATCAACCTAATTTACATTCATTGCTACAAGGATATCATAATTCAATTGGTCAACAATGTTGTTCTACATTGGATGAATTAAGAAACTTGTTAAGTTCACCAATTGGTCGGTGGTTAGGACGTGTGGATTCTTTGCCTAGTTATATTGATCGACGGTGTATAGCCGTTGCTGCTATTACTTGTTTTAGACAAGGTGTTCAGTCATACACTATTAACGATAATCAACTACTTGATGTGAAGTATTTAGAAGATTTGGCTGTAAATGATAGTTGGCATGCTCAATGGCTTGAACCGGTCATCAATCTTATTATACAGGTTTGTAATTATCTGCTTATATATTCTACACTACACTCAATTTTAAGCTTATTGTATTTGTTTGTGGGCGGTTTTTGTACAGTATTTTTCTATGTTTTACGCTGAAAATATCCTCATCTGTCATTAAACACATGTATTTTGTAAAGTAATTATTCCCATAGAATCCGTTTAAAGATTTTAATCCTGAAAAGATAAGTCAAGAATTTTATGAACGTATGATAAATTTCAGTGAGACAGAATAAATTTTAAGAATTCACAAAATTCAAATCGTGAGATATCATGGTGATAATCGCATCATAAAAAGCATCCAAATGAAAAGCGTTGGAATATCAGCAAAATGAGTTTACTGTTGTTTCGAGAACCGACTGATAGCTCAACATAAACTAATATTTGGTTATTAGTACACACAATAAACATGATAAAACAATGATGAGATGCTATCACAAGTAGGTGAGTGGACTGAAATATCAGAAACAGAGTGTAGTATAGTGAAGTTACTACGATAGGTTCCTCTGATTACGAAATTCTAGCCATAGAAATAGTTGAACATAACTCAAACTACTGAATAATAATAAGTAGTATGCAATATCTCAAAAGTAGGTATTAGCCTAAAATAAGAATCATTGTTATCTTTGGTTATTTTAAACAGTTTTTGTTATCTTCGTATCTTATCTTTGCGTATGTTCCCACTATATCCATGTTTTGTTAGTGTTTCTATTGATTTCTGTCCTTATGATTATTTATACTTGAATTATTATCCAGCAATACATATAAACCTTTTAAATCATTGATTAAAATTACTTTCATAACAAGTCACTATAAAATACAATTCTGTTGATAATCCTAATCACAAATTGACATTAGGCAAAGACCTATAGATAACCTTTGAAATTAGGCAGCTATATACAGACCAAGTTTAGCACCCTTCAACATTACACATTAAATGAAACTGAGGAACTTCGCCTCTCAGAGGGCGAACGATATAATTAATCTACTGAGTTGGAATCTACTAGTTCGTATGGTTAATTTCGTAATATTTCGTCGTACTTTAAGTAGTAAAAACTATCGTAAAAAACTCCTCATCAATGTAAACAAGCTTGTCAATAATTTTTTGTATTCAGTCAACTCTGGATTGCTGATATGCCTTTGTATCTTCCCATTTTCTACATTCTCTATTCTTATTGATTTATCTTTTAATTTATTTTCTATGAAGGTCCTTTACGATGAAGATGAAGTGTTTACAGAAGATGAAAATATTCAGTTTTATCATTTTTATCCAATAGGAATTTCTACATCGAACAATTTAAAACATCGACTTAGAAATGAACTCAATTTATGGCAAGATCAAGTAGGCTGTCCTACAATAGCCGATGCTTTGATTAAATGTCATGTTGATCCAGCTCTTCGTGTTCAGTTAGAATGCCAATTAAATCAAAGTGAATAGTATAAAAAAACAATAATGAATCTTTGTAAAAATTCTTCTGAATACTACAATGTATAAATATTTTATTTTCAAATAAAACCCTATCTGATTCATTTTACTGCACAATCGATTTCTGGTTTCCTTTTGGGGTTGAAGAAGTGCACTCCTAAATAGTCCATATTTATGGAGGATAAAGTTATCGAACATTCTGTTTTTATCAGTGGATCAAATTATCACACTTATGATATGATCGAAATTGTATTAGATTATGTGATTTTAATGAATAGTCACCCGCTTTGTTTTTGAATATGGTGTTTAACGGTTGAAATATAAGATGCAATTTTATATAGTTGAGATCATGATCCAATGGAAGCTAGACCACCATGGAAAGCCTGGAAGCACTGGACGGCCGTTTTGTCCTATTGTGGGACTCCTCAGCAGTGCGCATTCGCTGAAGACATTGGTGAATGCTTGCTCGATTTCGTGAATTGGTTGAAGTTAGACATTAACACCGTTGGATGACGGCCAGCTCAGTGGTCTATCGGTTAAGTGCTCGCGCTCCAGACCGATAGGTCTTGGGTGTGAATCTCGCAAGGCGGAATCGTGGATGTACACTGTTGAGCAGTCCCACAATAGGACGAGTTGTTCATCTAGTGCTTTCAGGTTTTCCATGGGTTGTCTAGCTTCAATTGACTCATGATTTCAATTATATAAAATTACTAAAATCTCCAAAAAACCCTTCTGATAAGATGTAATCGTTACTTCATCACACTTCTATTAATTACTACTTGTGTAAATTTATAAAATATCGAATTCTCAAACTTTATCACTTCGAATTCGTTCCTATTCATATAATTGTTGAAAGCATACAATCAATATTGTCTTGATGTGTAAAAAGCGTTAAATTTTAAAAGAATATTTTAGGATATAGATCTTGACTTACTTATCATAAAAAGTGATAAATATTAAACCTTTATATTAGCCGTAGTTTTTTCTTATTATCTGAAACTAGAATCTTTTTTTGTTAATGGAGTTCTTTTTTGATACCTGTATTAAATAGGGCAATCAGTGTAATTTCTTCAGAATGGTTAGTAGTTTTACTTCCGTAAGGATTAGTATTATATTTCGTGATTCTTTAGCTCATTTTGTTAGAGCGAAATTGTAAATCTGTTAATTTGTCTCCTGAGTAAGATTACGTCATACTGTAATGTGCTCTACTCTTTTATAATACTGAAGTATATTGAGAAGAAAGTAATGCGTAAAATCATATTTATATACGGTGGAAATGTTTTAAATATAAGTGTAATGTGATAGTTACTTTTTGCAGAAAGTATATTTACATTCATACATACGTGAAATAAGTAAATAAAATTATATAAACGTAAATGAAATATATATAAGAAGATAAGTATCTACGCAACAGTGAATTAACAACAGGTTCATTAATGTGTTATTGATTCAATCTACTCTTACAACCTGTTCGTCATATATGTGAGTGCGTTAATTGTGATATTATAGCGCTTCCTTACTTTAGTTTTTATGCGTGGATTCTAGTGTATTTACGTCTCGTTCTATCGGAGGATGTATAAGGAGAAAAATGTAAATGAGATGGATGGTTCGTATCTGATGAGACAGCACTTGTCAGATCTTTAGAAGATTTAAGATGTCTATCAACAGCCACATTCATAATGAGATCGGGAGATTTATCACATAATTTACTCATGCCTTCAGCACTGTCTGAAATACAGTAAAATCTTTTCCCGTAAACTTAGGAGAGTTTAATGGGGAACAGTAAACGATAATAGTTATCATACAAGTACTTAAAAACTGCGAAAGTGTCGAGTAATAGTAAAATCATGTAGCCTCTTCACATAATGAGTCAAACGAAAACCTTCCGTCGACATAATTAACGTGAGAAGGCCAAAAGTGATCAGCATGCACCAAAATAAATGACCTTCTGTATAGTTTTAGTAACGGAATCTTCAGTGGTTTAAACTTCATTTGGCTCCAACAAAGTATTTTTTCCATGTTTCAAGCTAAAGTCAACGGTTTGACATTTAGGATTAAATGTGAGACTATTAAAAGTAAACCATCGTTCAGTGATCTTGAAGAACTCATTCGATTTAAGGGGGTTTGGAGAGGAAGAAACAGTATGATTACTCCCATGCTTAAAAATTGTTTTTTTGTGGGAAGTAATAGATCATAAAGGAAAGGGGAAATGACAGCTCATTATGCTGTACCAGAGTGAATTAATAAACTAGTTGAATACTTTCCCTTAAGTATAGTATACCATTTTCTTCTAGAGAATTAAGAATATAGACAGTTCGTTATCCAGTTATCGGGGTTAATGTTTTAAAAACTCGTTCGATGACAGAAGTCTTGCAAGGGAGTCAAAAGTAGAAGTAAGGCGCATAAATGCGCACCGAACGTACTTCTAATCTTTTTCCGTGCTGGAACTTATATTCTGATACAGGACAATACCAGCATTCAGGCCATTTCTAAGCAAACTGATGTGGATCAACACTACTTTTATGCAGGCTGGGGTGGGAAGAGCAATAGTTTCTTTATCGTTTTGAGAGAAAGTGAATTTATTGTTTTGAGTTTGAACTTTATATTCTTATCACTGGATTTTCTCTCTTGCACTGACATTATCTTTATTTTCCGGCACACTTTCTAAAATTAGTTGAAAAGACTCATAAAAGATGCTGGTAGATAGGATGACAGAACATCAATCCATTTCTGAAAAAGGTTTGGGATGTTATCAGGTACTAAACATTGTTATGAATTAGGTGACTTCAGATATTTCGTAACGTCAGTTTCTGTAAAACTTTGGAAATAGAATGGGTGAAATTAGATGCTTGAGGTATAGAAGACTTATTTTAGCCTCCAACATTCAAATTAGTATCTTCACTAATCCCTTTCTTAAATTTAAGCTCTTTAAATAATTTCCGTACATTGGAAGAGATCTTTGAAGACAAGAGTTCGTGAGCATACATCAAACTCGTACGGATTATATGGTTTACTGAACCGTTTAGTATTCTTAAATCAATAGAGTTCTCTACAAAATATTCTTTTTCCCTCCTAGATCTTTCCGATTGTGGGGATCTTAAAGCAGTGATCTCAATGGGACCACAAACATCAAAATAGAGTTTAAGGTAACAACTGATGATATAATATGCACCTTCCGATGAATCACTTATGTATAAGTCTCAGTTTACAGTTCAAAACATGATTTTCAGATCTAGGATGTTTTCCTCTTAGCAGTTTTTATGTTTGAACTTTTTATCTGAAGTGAGAGAATATTTCTTACTAAGCTTGCCACATGATTTAGGAGGAGCACGAATAATTCAATAATCAAAACTAAGCAGTAGTAAGCTTTTACAAGTTACGTATATTTCCACATCATTAAGGAAAACTAAAAAAAAGATGGGGAAATCGATGAGGTCCTGATGACCTAAGGATGTAGTAAAGTTACAATCACATGAATCAGAATCACCACATTTATTTCAAAGAGAACCAATAAATTCAGTAACAGGAAGTTCAGTGAGATTATCAACGAAAACCGTTGGCAAAAATGAGGTGCATAAATGCTGATAGAATGAATGTGGAAGTATTTGTCCAAGTGTCTTGAACGACATATAAACGTTAAGCAGTTGATAAAGTCATACATACATAAAGTGACTCTAGTTTACATTAACAGGCATGACTGCACCATTAGAGTACATTTTTCTACTGCTTGAATGAATCTGACAAATCCAAAAACCATGTAGTTGTACCAAACTATCGACATCTCAATCATTTAATTAAGATTTTTGAATTGTGATTACACCACAATTACAGTAAATGTTTGGGCTCAGTTAACTTTGCCCATTAGAGATCTGTAATTAAAGGCAAATAGTTCGGAGTCAAACATCTAATTAATATTTACTTTTTTTAATACATATTGCAAACCACTGAATTATTTCTTGATTACACTTTACTGTATTATGTAAATGCGATAAAAATATTATTTTATACGAATGACAAGTAGTTGAGATCATGAGTCAATTGAAGCTAGACAGCCCATGGAAAACCTGGAAGCACTGGATGGTCAACTCGTCCTATTGTGGGATTCCTCAGCAGTGCACATCCACGATCCCGCCTCATGAGATTCGAACCCAGGACCTATCAGTCTCGAGCGCGAGCACATAACTGATAAACCGAACGGTGTTAATATCTAACTTCCACCAATCCACGAAATTGAGCAACCATTTACAATGTCTTCAGTGAGTTGATATCTCCCAACAGACCTGGTTGAACTCCACTGGTTACTGCTTCTCCCTAGAACTCCAGGAAATACCTCATGGAGCCAGTCACTAGTGAGCATATGATCATTATCAGAAGGGGGTTTTTCGTGTGGAGAATTTAGTAATTTTATACAGTCGAGATCATGAGTCAATTGAAGCTACCACCATGGAAAACCTGGAAGCACTGGAGACTGATAGGTCCTGGGTTCGAATCTCA
>NW_017386291.1:9280-12456 GCF_000237925.1 Schistosoma mansoni | reverse complement strand
ATTCCTACAATGTTAATTTGGCGGTTTATTCTCTGAAGAAGTAGCTTAAACTGAGTCACGAAACATCAGAAAATCTAATTTTTCTACCCATTTGGGATATTATAAATATATTATTTATTTTCATTTCTACAATGTTATGACTTGTAAAAATTAGTTATTTTAACTTAATAATCTTACGATACTACTTACAAAACTCAACCATTGTGTATTTTCTTTTATTATTATTTTTTTGAATTTTAAAATAAAAACATTACTTGAAATTTGTATAAAATGCAACAGCTTGCCAGATTTTTATTATGATAAGTGTTAAAAATCGGATGACATGTATTAAATGCCAAATATTTTATCTATAATAAGTTATCAGAAGGGGGGTTTTTTGTGGAGATTTTAGTAATTCTATATATTTGAGATCATTAGTCAATTGAGGCGCGCGAGACTGATAGGTCCTGGGTTCGAGTTTCGCGAGGTGGGATCGTGGATGCTCACTGATGAGGAGTCCCACAATAGGACGAGTTGGCCATCCAGTGCTTTCAAGTTTTCCATTACGGTCTAGCTTCAATTAACTCATGATCTCAACTATAATAAGTTAATAATTTCTTCCTTCTCTTAGAACAGTTGTTTTTCTAAGTATCATTCCATGGTTTGATTTGATAATTTCGAATAAATTGAGCATTGGGTAGATTGTTATAAATAAAAATAATACATTTGTATTATTCGGATGAGTAGAAAAACGGGATTTTATGACAATTCGTGACTTAATGTAATCTACTTCTTGTTGTATCCTAGCGAAAACATAAGTACGGGTAACTTCCGAGACCTATTAACGGACGATGATTCTATATATATATATATATATATATATTCCTATTGTTTAACTATTGAGTGATTAGATTATGTATATCTATATTCATCTTATTATAAGCTTCATTTTGACCTATCGATTATTATTATACTAATTACTGTTCCTAAATCATATTCAGTTTATTGATTATTGTATCCCACGTTCACAGCCACATTTGGCTTGATCTTGTACAAATATTATTTTCTCTTGTATGGTGTTGTGTGGTCTGTCTGTCTAGTATATAAACCGAGTATGCTTGAAATAAATGATTCGCATAGCAGAAGCTGTAATTGATGTCCTGGACTCAATTGGAAGGGCTAGGCGGATAAGGGACCAATAAGGACGCTAGACTGCTCATACTGGTCGAACGTCATTGATTTGGCACAGTGTTAAGATTGGAAAAGTCGTATTTCGATTGGTGAATAAATCACGTGATAAACAGCCGGGCATAAAAACACAACAAATTGGCACACGAACTTTATATATTTTTTTGAATTCATAACGCTTCTTATTTATTTATTCTCTGAAGAAGTGACTTACACTGATTCACGAGACTTTAGTTGTTTTTCTGTTTAGTGTAAGTTTTGTTAGTATGTAATTGCTAACGGTTTGTTTAATGAGATAAGTCTGGAAGTCAACAAAAAATATTTGCCTCTTATACTACTAATTTGAGATTTCTGTATCAGTAGTGTTAGTTAGTCAATGTCAAACTACTTGATCAACATTTAATAGTTCGATTTCTCAGTAGTATGATATAATTCCGCAAAATAAACGAACAACACTTAAATATTAAGATGCCAAAAATCTTTTCTAATTTCAACTGAGTTGATCACACTAATAATAATAATAATCACGATCATTTGCAGTTATTTACTGTCCAAATAGTGTTACATACAAATCGACTCAAACTACAACTTATAGGATTTAAAAATATGGTGCCCAAATGACTGAGCCTAAATTATCAGTTTATAGAAATTTGTCGATTTTATATTTTCCATTTGTTCTTTATCTATTCCTTATTCTAAATTGACGGTCATCCACTTAATTATGTAATCAAAACCATAATTTAATATTTATTACTTCAATAATAAATGAATCATTATGTATCAGTATTATTTTTCAATTGTTTTCGTTAAAAGTTAGTCCTTTTAAGTTGAACTATATTTACAGATTTAGTCATGGATACAGGTTTGTTGTTTTAGGTTGGAAACTACAGTGGTTTTAAATCAAAAGCCATTTTATTCTCTTTTTTTTAAGGTACGAATGTCAACTGGTTAAACTTTTTATTTCCAGCTTTATTTAATATGAGTTGTCTATGTCCCTCTCAAAACTTTGTTGTATCCCGTGGAGAATTATGAATGGTAACTCTGAGGACTATTTATGGACCAATGTGATATATATTTCCTAGTGTATACTTGCTAAGTAACTTAACTATTCATATTCGTATACTCTTATCATTAGTTTTATTTTGACCTTTGACCTATTATTATGCGATTTACCATTCTTGATTTTATCCCCAGTCTATTGATTACTGTTCCCCTTATTCACAGCCACATTTGGCTAAATCTTGTACAATGTTATTTTCTACTTTATGGTACGATGTGATCTGTTTGATTGGTGTATAAGCCCAGTATGTTTGAGAATAATGATTCATATTGCAGGGGCTGTTATTGGTGTTCTGGACTTAACTGGCTGGGTTAGGCAGATAGCAGGACTGATAAGTACTCAAGACTGCTCATACGGCTTTTGTGTATTATTGATCCGATCGATAATTCGCTGCTCTCTAATTGGCGGTATTATCACTTCATATATTAACTGGGCACTCAAGCGATAGTCATAACCACTTAATTCAAACTTTTTCAATGACTTAATTCTATTTAAATTGCCCTCAGAAAATCTCACTTATAATTGAGTCTATCCATCAAAACTTTATAATAACGTCTACTAATAATAAATGACGTACTTCATTTAGATTACGAGCCTGAATAGTAAGATTGAATGCAAGAAGGCTCAAATAACTCCATATCTTTGGTTCATATGAGAGATGGATAGAATCTTTACAGTTATTCTTTAACTTGTCTGAAAAAAATCTGTGAATAACCAACTACCTATGATATATATAGTAGGAAAGTGGAATCTACAAAACCAGATAACGCATCAACTTAATACTTTTTTAAGTAGAGATGGATAGTGGCTAGCAGTGGAATCCAGGACGCGCGTTTCGTCCTATTTGGGACTCGTCAGCTGGATGTACCTGCATCTCAGAGTTGATGTTCACTCTGGGACTCGAACCCAGTACCCTCGCTTCAAACTCCATCGCGTTATCCACTCGGCC
>NW_017386291.1:0-9080 GCF_000237925.1 Schistosoma mansoni | reverse complement strand
CATTGATGCTGTCCAAAAAAGGACAAAATGCACTTACGGGATAGGAATCTCATGAATCAAGGATCATCAAAGCCTCCTTCAAAACAAAGAGAGAGGGCATTACAATGAACGTCATCCAATGCTATGCGCCTACCAACGACTACGATGAAGATGCTAAAGGCCAATTCTACGATAGGCTGCAGTCGATCTTCGAGAAGTGCCCAACCAAGGATCTGACCATTCTGATGGGAGATTTCAATGCCAAGGTTGAAAAGGACAACACTGGATACGAAGACGTCATGGGACAACATGGACTGGGAGAAAGGAACGAAAATGGTGAGAGATTTGCAAACCTATGTGCCTTCAATAAACTGGTCATAGGTGGCACCACATTCCCACACAAAAACATACACAAAGCCACTTGGATTCCACCGGATCACACTACACAGAATCAAATCGACCATATCTACATCAACAAAAAGTTCAGGAGGACGATGGAGGATGTGTTAACCAGAAGAAGAGCTGATATAGCATCCGATCATCATTTGCTGGTCGCCAAGATGAAACTAAAACTCAAGAAGCACTGGACAACGGCGCGGACAACATCACAAAAGTTTAATACGGCCTTTCTTCGAGATGCAGACAAACTCAACAAATTCAAGATAGCCCTCAGCAACAGGTTCCAGGCTTTTCATGATCTACTCAATGGAGAAGAAACTACTAAAGAGAGGAACTGGAAAGGGATAAAAGAAGCAATCATTTCAAGATGTCAGGAGGTTCTGGGCCACAAGAAGCACCATCACAAGGAATGGACCACTGTTGGTACACTGGATAAGATTGAAGAAAGGAGGAACAAGAAGGCAGCAATCAACACCAGCCGAACAAGAGCAGAAAAAGCCAACGCACAAGCCGAATACACAGAAGCAAACAAGTAAGTGAAGAGGAGCATCATAACGACAAACGTAAATATGTGGAAGATTTAGCGATAACAGCGGAAAAGGCTGCAAGAGAGGAAAACATGAGACAACTGTATGATACAAAAAGAAACTTGCTGGAAATTACCGTAAGCCAGAAAGACCAGTGAGAAGCAAGGAAGGCAAAGTAATCACCGACATTGAAGAACAACGAAACAGGTGGGTTGAACACTTCAAAGAACTGTTGAATCGACCAGCTCCACTGAACCCACCCAACATCGAAGCAGCACCCACGGACCTCCCAATCGATGTTGGCCCACCAACAATTGAAGAGATCAGCATGGCCATTAGACAAATCAAGAGGGGCAAAGAAGCGGGACCAGACAACATCCCGGCAGAGGCACTGAAAGCAAATGTAGCAGCAACTGCCAAGATACTCCACATCCTCTTCAGTAAGATTTGGGACGAAGAACAAGTACCAACAGACTGGAAAAAAGGACTTCTGATCAAGATACCAAAAAAAGGCGATCTCAGCAAGTGCGACAACTACGGGGGCATCACTCTTCTCTCAATACCAGGAAAAGTCTTCAACAGAGTATTGTTAAACAGGATGAAAAATTCCGTAGACGCCCAACTTCGAGATCAACAAGCTGGATTTCGTAAGGATAGATCGTGCACAGATCAAATCGCAACTCTACGTATCATTGTGGAACAATCAATCGAATGGAATTCATCACTCTACATCAACTTCATCGACTACGAGAAGGCATTTGATAGCGTGGACAGGACGACACTATGGAGGCTTCTTCGACACTACGGCGTGCCTGAGGAGATAGTCAATATCATACGGAACTCCTATGATGGACTAAACTGCCAAATCGTCCACGGAGGACAACTCACCGACTCGTTTGAAGTAAAGACCGGTGTTAGACAAGGTTGCTTACTCTCACCCTTTCTCTTTCTCCTGGTGATCGACTGGATCATGAAGATGTCAACATCTGGAGGAAAGCACGGGATACAGTGGACAGGCAGGATGCAGCTTGACGATTTAGACTTCGCAGATGATCTGGCTCTTCTATCACACACGCAACAACAAATGTAGGAGAAAACGACCAGTGTAGTAGCAGCCTCAGCAGCAGTAGGTCTCAATATAAACAAAGGGAAAAGCAAGACTCTCCGATACAATACAATATGCACCAATCAAATTACACTTGACGGAGAAGCTTTGGAAGATGTGAAAACCTTTACATATCTGGGCAGCATCATTGATGAACACGGTGGATCAGATGCAGATGTGAGGGCGTGGATCGGCAAAGCAAGAGCAGTGTATCTGCAACTGAAAAACATCTGGAGCTCAAAACAATTATCAACCAACACCAAGGTTAGAATTTTCAATACAAATGTGAAGACAGTTCTACTGTATTTGGGCGGAGACGTGGGGAACTACAAAAGCCATCATCCAGAGGATACAAGTGTTTATTAACAGTTGTCTACGCAAGATACTTCGGATCAGATGGCCAGACACTATCAGCAACAAGTTACTGTGGAAGAGAACAAACCAGATTCCAGCAGAGGAAGAAATCAGGAAGAAGTGTTGGAAGTGGATTGGGCACACATTGAGGAAATCACTCATTTGCGTCACAAGACAAGCCCTCACATGGGATCCTGAAGGTCAAAGGAGAAACGTGTTATTCAATCATACTACTCTTAAGTTAATGTCGAAATAAAGTGAATTATATCTATGATAGATCTAGAATTATATAATGAATAAATTTCAAAGTATTCTTCTTTAATAATATTCGTGGTCAGAGCCATTGTTTTAAAGTAGTTTAATGAAACTTTATTTGAGATAATATAATGCAGATCTTTTTCAAAATTTTTAAGATAATAACCAAGAAATAAGAATGAACTATGAAATAAAACTTCTTTTTAGTTAATTTTTTTCTTGAGGAAATTGTTATTATTAAGCAAAAATGGATAGTGGCTAGCAGTGGAATCCAGGTCACGCGTTTCGTCCTATTTGGGACTCGTCAAATGGATGTACCTGCATCTCAAAGTTGATGTTCATAAGAGACTGATCAATTGCAGTCTTAAATAACAATGGGAAGATACAAGTAAACAACACCAAGGGAATTTAAACTTTACCCGATTGCACAAGCAGATGGCTATCAGGACTCATTAGCTTAGTGGATAACGCGATGGCGTTTGGAGCGAAAGGCACTGGGTTCGAGTTCCAGAGTGAACATCAACTCTGAGATGCAGGTACATCTAGCTGACGAATCCCATATAGGACGAAACGCGCGTCAAACTGGATTCCACTGCTAGTCACTTTCCATATTTGCTTATAAAGCTTGTGACTTCAGGCAATATCGAGGCAGTCCGCAAAGTATGCACAAAAGTCAACAAGAGACTGATCAATTGCAATGCTAAATAACAATGGGAAGATACAAGTAAACAATATCAAGTGAATTTAATTGCTATTATTATTATTATCATTATTAGCTTTATTCAATATTATTGTTTTGGTACAATATAGAATTCTCAGCACAAAGTATTTCAACAGGTTTCCTTTTCTTACTCTTTGATCGATCTTGACAACAAATATTGAGTGATCAACAGTTAGAAGTTAGCAGTCCAATCAATTTACATCTAAATAATGAACATTCTTTTCGTTGTATATTGGCATTAACTAGAATATCTCTGATTGGGCGTTTTGTAATATGTACAACGAAAGGTTGTACACTTTTCAGAAACTCATCTGAATAGGTTATACGATTAATAGTCATAATGATATATCAATACAAACAAAATTAGATAACTTGTTGAAATATCTAGATGACATGAACAGGTAGCATAGATTTTCAAGCAGGCTACCACATGATTTGCATGTAGTACGAGTATAAAAATAGTAAGAATTCGTATTTCTTCTTAATAATTTAAAATGAAGCCAACATATGATACCAAAACGAGAAAAACAATACCCAGTATGTATTGACTATAGTCAAATTTAGAAATCATTAATAATAGAAAACAACAAATATCAAGGTATCATCATGTACGATAAAACCGTACTAGGCAGAATTACCAAAATACAAAATGAAATTCATAAGAAATAGAGCAAAGTATAAAATATACATACTGTAGTAAACAGAACACTAGTTGGGACAATCGAATGTATTTAAGGACAAATTACAGATTATCTCACTAAATTCTGATAACCATACAACAAACAGTGAATTTGTAAAATAACAATCAATTGTCTCAATCTTCACTGTTCCTTTTGTAAATATCAGTTCATCTTCTCTAATTTCATTGTTGATGCATTTTCCTATTAATTGCGCTTCATTTCAGTTCTTTCCTTATCGGTCTTCTGCTAAAATACATTATATGTTTGACCATCACCATATACTACTTATATGGATATAAATAGACCACACCACAATACTACTATAATGAATTTACAGCATATATAATAAAAGGTATTGATTTCTTTGTAATTCTTCAGTTATTAAACTTTAAATTAAAAATAATTGGCTCATATTTCTACTAAGCGAAATTAATTTGATCTTAAATTTTATTAAAAAAAGTTTCCAAAAAACTAATCAATTCTTTTACTTTTTCATTATATTAATTGTTATTTGTTTATAATTTGATCATAATTATCTTGATTTATATACTATATCAATTCAACAGATTTGATCATTGAAAGTAAATTAAAGGTGAATATTAAAATGATGAAAATGAAACTGTTTAATTACATATTAATTATGAATTGATGATATAATATTATTATACCGAATGGTGTCAGGAGTTAAAAATCAATATATACAGTTCAATTTTTAGTAGCTGCTAGTTGCATTCCCAACACCAAGATCAGAATTTTCAATACAAATGTGAAGACAGTTCTACTGTATTTGGGCGGAGACGTGGGGAACTACAAAAGCCATCATCCAGAGGATACAAATGTTTATTAA
Source organism: Schistosoma mansoni (assembly GCF_000237925.1). Taxonomy (NCBI): domain Eukaryota; kingdom Metazoa; phylum Platyhelminthes; class Trematoda; order Strigeidida; family Schistosomatidae; genus Schistosoma; species Schistosoma mansoni. Next base: position 4,213 of record NW_017386291.1, on the reverse strand, counting down.
CAGTTGTCTACGCAAGATACTTCGGATCAGATGGCCAGACACTATCAGCAACAAGCTACTGTGGAAGAGAACAAACCAGATTCCAGCAGAGGAAGAAATCAGGAAGAAGTGTTGGAAGTGGATTGGGCACACATTGAGGAAATCACTCATTTGCGTCACAAGACAAGCCCTCACATGGAATCCTGAAGGTCAAAGGAGAAGACGAAACCCAAAGAACACATTACGCCGAGAAATGGAGACAGACGTGAGAAGAATGAACAAGAACTGGATAGAACTATAAAGGAAGGCCCAGGACAGAGTGGGTTGGAGAATGCTGGTAGGCGGCCTACGCTCCATCGGGAGTAACAGGCGAAAGTAAGTAAGTAAGTAAGTTGGATTCCTGTTGTTTTAACATACCTAACTTAACTACTTACTTACGCCTGTTACCCTTCGTAGAGGAGCATAGGCCACACACCAGTTTTCTCCATCCAACTCCGCCTGTAGCTCTTCTAGAGTTACTTCAGGTCCCGAGCTCGGATAAAGGAGGAGGGTTGGGCATGGGGTTAACGACCCAATCCCGTAGATAACTAACTCGCTAGAAAACGCTGACTAGAAAAAAAATTTACCCAACTGGGTTAATTAAAATTAAACTTAATGGCAATAGATATTTGGATATTCAAATTTATCAATTAAATGACTTGTTCTAAGCAGCTTTGGCTGGCTAGATAGAACAATAAACTATTTCAGCTCGTAGTTGACAAATAAGGTAGTAAATGAAACGTCTTACGTTGAAACGGAGCTTAAATAAGTAGTTTCAGAGTTTCGCTGGGGTTTCTACACAATAAAGTATATCACTAAGCTTCCTGAGTTGAAAATTATGGGTTTTTTAATCGATTTACCTTAAGGATATTATACAAAAACAGAATTATTGCATTTAGTGAATAGGATACTAATTCAAATTGCTACATTCTATAGATATTCTTAATTAAATACAGAGGATAATAAAATAAAACATGTTGTGTTCTGAATGAAATAATAACAGATAGATTCGTAACTATTATTTCTATACTTCTAACTCTGTTTAGATAAATCCGACAAGGAAGATTGAATTCATTCACATGACTTTAATATGTCTTGATCATTACAGCATAGAATATCTATGTAGACAATGGTTTAATTCAAATTCATTATTCATATCCAATGATTTATACTAATATAAAACTTCTCGTTTAGTAATTTCGTCATATGTAAACAATACTTTAACAACAACAACAACAACAGTCAAATGATGTTGTTAGTGAATTCTCTACTATAAGTGATTTATTTATTCAATGAAAAGGTATCATCACAAAAGTTTAGTAAGAAAACAACCATCGACACATATTAGAATCTAACTGGGTGCTTATAATGGAAGATCTATATGTATATATATTCAACAGTTAAGATAAAATCAAGATTAAGTCCATTGCATAAAATTAACTAAAATAAGATTAAAAATAAAAGTAATTGTACAATGAATGAAGTAAACATAAAGGTCAATATGTATTTCTCTATATATAAGAAAGTTGTCTTACATAAATTACTTGACTGTTAAAATGTACTATGATGTAATTTTAATTAATTGTAATAGTATAATACTCTCAAGATGATCATGTAAATTTTGTTTACTATGCTTTTGATTGGAAATCAGACAACGATCATGAATAAAATTGATGTCAATTTAATCACTAAGATATAAGTTTCATGTGTTAGTTTGAAATAGTTGCTAATTGATGACTCTTAAATAATCGACTAAAAATCTTGTTAAAAACATGTTTCTATGTATGGGTGGGGTGATTAACTCTCACATTAACATATTCACAGATAATATGTCAAGATGAAATTATTCACTTATTCTTTTTCTACGGTTACTACCTAATTTTTGTGGTAAATGTGTGGATGGTTGAAGTTAGATATTAAGGTTAAGCATTTGCGCGCGAAACCGAAGATGTTAGGCATGAGTTCCGTGTGCGGGATCGTAAATACACACTTCTAAGGAGTCCTGTACTAGGATGAAATGGCCTCCAGTGCTTATAGGTTTTCAATGGTAGTCTAACATCGATCCGTTCATCATATGAATCTAAAATGTGTAAAAGTCATCAGACAAAATCTTGAACAGAATGCACAACAAAATTGAATAATTTAGCCAAGTAAACATTCTGAAAATTGATTGATAAAATCTAATCCTAAAGCAAATGTAACATGATATTGGTTAATACGAAGTGATCATCTTACACAAACCATATTTTTATTATTTCTATTATCATTATTAAGTGTCGTAAATTCAGTAGGATAATGGGATTCTATCGAGGAGTGAATTTCTTGACCAAACTCATCAATATCACACGAAGTTACAAGTTTGTAAGATTTTCTGGGTAGTCAGTCAATTATAAGAAACGTAGGACATTCAATAACTATGCGCTGGTTCAATTTGCTACACCAATATCAACACAGTGAGATGAAATTATCATGATGAACATCACAGTTATAGAAGTTGTGATAGTATCAATAATATGATTCAAGTAGAATGGATAAGTTTGCGAAATCAAGCAGTATGAGCTAATTTTATTACTTAAGATCTAAGAGGATCAAAGAGGATATACATCTTCGCCATTGTGATTGACTGTGTCATGTCACTCAACATGTCCAGCTATTGCATCCACATCAAGCAGGTAATCTGTACCAAAAAACATAGCTTGAATTAATTCAACTTGTTCATGAACTGGTGCTAGGTTTTGTTATGAGCAGAATTCTGTGCAGTATATACACTCCTTCGCTAACACATCGACATCATGCTTACGTAACATGTGGCTCAAATCTATGCAATAACTCAGAAGCAATATTTTGTAATCAGAGGGGAAAATGTATCCTAAATATACTTATATTGAATGGCTCTGGGTCTGTCTCACTTGGCTCTATACATAATTGACGATAACTTACTTTATGTTAATAAAATTAATTTATAGATTTTATCAGAGTTGTCGTTCAATACTTTCTGTATTTTAATGTTAAGTCGTTAGTATTATATCATTAAGTTAACTACTTTTTTTTATCACTTGATTGACGTTCCTAAAACTACTAAGTTGATTTTCCATTATTTCTTTTTCAAAAAATGGGATTTTAAAATAAAAACGGATGTATGCGGCATCTCTACATGCATTTTTTATGTTTATTTTTAAAAAAATAGAAGGTTACTGAAATCATAAGTAGTGTATCATTGGAAAAAAAAGAAATAAGAAAAGACAATACGAAAAAAAAATATTTGAACTGAGTTGAATTCTCTGTATCTACATATTGTTTTTATTATTCTCCATGTTATAGATTTTTGAGGAGTTCCATACCTGAACGAACCAGCCGTCCAGTGTTTTCAGGTTTTCAGTGATAGATTAACTAAAATCAGTCCATGATTTGAGATAAGAGAAATTTTACAATCTTCACAAATTCCCCCCCCACCCTATACTAATCTGTCATCTTTTGTTGATGTACTTGTCGATTATATTATATATTATTCAAAATGATTCTGTCCTTACAATTCTCGTATGATTTCAATTGCGTGCAATCAAATTACAACGACCTTGTTTTTTATTGGTTACTTCATCTAATTGTGCCAAATTTATTGTATGAGTTCATTTCTTCAGTTTTATTAAATTATTTATCAATTAAAATAGATTCAGTGATAGTATTTACCAGTAGTAGAATGACATAACTTACTACATGAATGTTCTATACAAGTTATACAAAACATTTGGTGAACCACAATTAATGTAGGTAAACGGAATGTCTGAGCAATGTGGGAGACCGGAAGGACCTGTTAAATAGCAACGGAAATTAAGAGATACAACTTGGCAGTTCTCAGAATCACGGAAACCCATTGGACCCAAGGTGGACAGAAAAAGATACATTCAATAGAGCTGCTACAGCACTCTGGTCATGAAGAATAAAATGCTCTACACACTCAGAAAGTTGCTCTGATGCTGTTCAAGGAAGCACGTAAAGCACTTATGGAATGGGAATCTCATGGATCCAGGATCATCAGAGCATCATTCACAACAAAGAAGGAAGGAATCACAATGAATGTTATCCAATGTTATGCACCCACCAATGATAGCAATGACAACGATAAAGATCAGTTCTATGAGTGGCTGCAATCGGTAATAGCGAAGTGCTCATGAAAAGACCTGACCATCCTAATGGA
>NW_017386292.1:0-23761 GCF_000237925.1 Schistosoma mansoni | reverse complement strand
ATTTATTGGATGTGCATTCAGACAATAGTTATATCATGAATGAATGGCATCGACAGGCAATAAATAGCCACACAAAATTCACCTGCATATTGTGGTGTTATATACGAATATACCTACACGAATTAGCATTCTATTTGGATAGATGATAAAATTAGGCATGTGATGTATACTATTTAAGTTAACAGATATAAGTAGTATGTAGCACCGATGGAAATGGGATGCATGCTAGAGGATGATTGGGTAGATTCAATTGAAGAAAACAGAAAGTGATTATGATGACAACGGAGTTGCAAGGAACATACAGCATTTTAAGGATAACTGGTGGATGTGCAAATTATGGATTCGACTTATAGTTTTCATATTTTACTAAAGTACTCTGTAATTTTTCATTAGATTGGTTATCCTCACCTGAGTGTTCTTTCACTACAGGCATATAAGCCGTTTTTATCTGTTTCATATGTACTGTCTGTTTTCACTGTTGTTTACTTCCTTATGTCACTTTGGTTAATAGCTTATTCACAGCTAGTATTTCATAATTGTCACTGAAAATACCTGTAAGTTACCTAGCTCCTGGTTTATTATCATATATACAAATGGGGTTCCAAGAAGCATGTACAAGACTAGCTAAAGTTGCTTACATTAGACTCCATACGTCTGAATTAAAGGAGTATGAAGAATCTATAATAAAAATGGGGAAAACAGGATGATTATTATCATCAGCGTTCTGATTGATTTGCAGAAAAAGCTGCCAACGACAAGGAAAGAAGGCAGCCTTTAAACTGACAATCAATCGGCCGAAGAAGAGGAACGCCAGTATTATCAATAATGGTGAATCGAGTACCAATATCGCTGAGGATATGTTGGAAATAAGCACTAAAATAACAATTAAGATGTTAGATTCATTCATGAACTAGTCCTTCTCCAACTATAACAATAGTCTCAAAGAAGACTACTGTGACCAGACTCTCGTGAGCCGGGTTATAAAGAATCAAATAAGTACAATAAGAGAAATCGTGGTGGCTGGTAATATGCATTGAAAAGAATGGACATTACTGAGATGTCGAATTTTGAACTGTCAAAATCTAACTGGCAGTGACTCAATATTTATCGTCAGGATCAATCGAAAAGTCAGAAAAAGAAACTTGTAGAAATACTTTGCGTTGAAAATCCCATACTGTACAAAAATATAGTATTGGATATAGCCATTAATAATAACAATAATCACTGCCAAGAACCAAAACGTACTTTAGGAACTATGGGATAGAAAAGCCTTGAGTAGGTAGTTTTTTATAGGGCTCATTCAGATAAAGGGAACAAAGAAATACATGCTTTTTATACACAAAGCATTATCTGTGAATATTAAGAACATCCCAGGTTTACTAAGTAAGATCGATAGGTCGCGTGAACTCAGTAATGGAAATTGTGGCCAACTTATAGAAATGATAGAGAAATGGGTACCTTCTCAACTTACTGACGATCAGTTGGATGTACTCCTAATTTATATGTTTTGTAATGGCAAGAAAACCGGTAGGTATGTACGGCTGTCTTATATGGTTAGCAGAGATGGATAGTGGCTAGCAGTGGAATCCAGGACGCGCGTTTCGTCCTATTTGGGACTCGTCAGCTGGATGTACCTCTGTTTGTCAGATACCATCAGCAACAGTGTACTGTGGAAGAAGACTAGTCAACTTCCAGTTGAGGAGGAAACTAGGAAAAGACATTGGAGGTAGATGGGATAAATACTATGGAACTCATCAGAACGCATCACGAGTCAAGCACTAACATGTAGTTGTGAAGGGAGATGGGAACGTGGAAGATCAAATAACACACTGATTGGGGAATTGGAAGCAGACATCAAAAGAGTGAAAATCGATTGTAAACACGTAGAAAGGATTGTGGGGGATAGAGTAGGATGGAGAGTTGTGGTGGTCAGTATATGCTCCTCCACGACGTGGGGTTACGGGAGTAACAGACATATGTAGGTAATTTTTCTTCTATTCAATTATTGTTTTCAACTCACAGCATCAATCAACTATCTCAAACTGCATTCATTTCGTCACTTCGTTTGATACAATAAACCCGCACTTCTGTAACTGCCACAGACATTAGGTGACATTCTGGTTTACTGAATCACTTTCAGAGAGTCTGTGATTGTTCAGTGTTGTCGCTTCAATAAAAAAGGACAAGTGCACTTCATTGGCTGAGAAATAGATTAGTTTCCTAAAGGGTAGAGTGGTATATATACATATGAACGAGTATTTGTTCATTTTATTCGGTAGCCGAACATATTTTCTCTTGCTCTGTTGTATTCTCGCCCATGTAGTCAGTTGGTCGGTTAGCCCGTAGCACATCGTGTAACAGTATCAGTTTTGGACATCGCCAGTCACAACACTTATACAGTCATATTCTCAGGATAAGTATTATTGCATCTCAGTAGTTTATATTGATGCACCCTCAACATTATCACTTTATAAGTTACAATATTTATTTGGCATCCCAATCCAACTATGGTAACCAATCCACGATTCCTTGAATTGGATGTAAAGTTTTCAGCAAAATTTACAACTATTTGATAATAAATTTTTTGAGACCAATGAGATTTTAGTGCATAAATGAATCAACATGAATCACCTGTTCACTTATTCAAAATCTGTAAAACATGTATTTACTGCTGATAATCTACACTTACCCGTTCATGCTCCTTTATGTAGTAGATGTTCTGCCCATCAAACACTAAGAGTCCAGCGCGATTGAAATAAACAACTGGGGTACACAAATGAACACAGAAAATATTGAACATCCATTAAACTAGTTTAAGGAAGTTACACAACAATGCATTATTGTGTCGATGAGGTCTGGTATGCCATGTTTTTCACAATGGAATCAAATAGAGATAGAAATACTTATATATTATTTAATGTGATTTTGATGTGTCACCACTTCCAAACGCATTCATATCTAACTAGAAATTGTTCCCATAAAATTATCAGCTCAGTCCAAATGATATAGATGTGTTAGATAAAGTTGAGGATGCTTTCCACTTAGAAAGTAACATCAATCACCAAACATAACGAACCTTACACGATGCCTGAAATATGTAACTGTAAACTGTAAACACAATTATCACGACACATGTGATTCAATATGTTTGATGTTTTAACACATGATATATGACTTACAGAAATATGATCCGAGAAATAACTGAAGTATGACAATAATTCTAGCAATCAGAAACCATTTCATTGGACGATAAACCGAAAAGACAAGTACTGAACTCAATATCATCGCAGTTACATGACAAAAAAAATTGACCATAGTTAAACGATAGTGTATTAGATTATTATCTTTCATCTGGAACACAAAAAATAAAATGTTTCAGTTACTATATAAAACTGCTGTAAAAATCAGATAAGTAATGTTCTGTGAGCATCGTTTTGTGAATTAGTTATTCGGAAATGATAGAATACAGTGGCTAACTGACTACGAGATAAAATATTCTGAATAAATTTGTTACTTCAATAATGGAAGATATTATTCATCATTCAGATGACGATTACGTTATCTTCCTTACCATTACTATTATCACTATTATTATCATTTTAACCATCGTCATTATTATTATTATTATTATTATTATGAATCACGTGAACATAAACGTACATTAAAGATAGACAGCAGAACAATACAAATTCCTGATATGATATAGACCAGTGAAATAAAATTGCAGACATATTGACCGATTCTTGAATGTGTTGTTTGTTTAAATTTCCTTCTCATCATAGATGACCAAAATAATTGACTGAAAATTACTTCAATTAAAAATGAAAAGTAATTGAAAAACAGTCAGAAAATAAATACGGTACAATGCATTGCATTTGAAACCTTACTCTACCAACTTATAGTTTCGACTATCAAATAGTTGGTTCATGCCGAATAATTCACCGTTAGATGTAGGAACAATCTGTGGGCTTACCGAGTAGTTGGTTCATATTTTCTCTTCCAGTTTCTCTCATACATGTTACTCCTCACACTCCCTCAACACACAACGTAACTTCAGGTTGGAGACAAACCTACTCAACGCTAAATGTTACAAATGATTCCAGTTCACCAATGCAGTACTTTATTTAAAATCTAGTAAATTATTACTTGTTATATTCGGTGTTTCTATCATTGGTGTGAAATATAAATTGGTTTGATAATGTATTTATGTTGTCATTAGAAGATTTCAAAGCAATGGTAAATAAAGAGTCCTTCGGATTTTGATGCTTTTCAAAATATCTAATTCATCACTTGTCTTCCACACTTGATAAGAGAGACATTTCTTCTATGTCGGTTCTTTGGATTTGTAGCAAACAAAATGTATTTCGTGAAACCACACTAAGCCGTCAAGTCCATTTTCTCTTCCACATCACGTGTATTTAATCAGAGTTGGATGTGCTATAAATCACTACCACTCAAGTATTCGATAGGATGTTTATGTAGAGAAGTAATCACATTAAGAAGAAGTCATATAAACCGCAACTATGCAAAAACACTAGCTTTACTGGTGTTGTATCCCGACGAGAATTATGAATGGTGACTTTTGTGAACTATTTATGGACCAATACGATACATATATTTTTACTGTGTTGTTCTTAAATAGCTAAAATATACATATTCGTGTTTCTCTTATCATAAGCTTTATCTCGATCTATGAACTATTGTTATACGGTTTAACATTCTTGAGTCAAACCCAGTTTATCAATTACTATCTCCCACATTCACAGACACTTTTGGCTAAATCTTTTACAAATGTTATTTTCTATTTTATGGTACGATGTGGTCTGTTTTTATTGTATATAAACCCCGTATGCTTAAAACAAATGTATGATATCTCAGAGGCTGTCAATTATGCAAAGAATGAAAGAGTGTAGTTTGCTTACCCATTACTCCGTATAAACCAATAGTACACGTAAACAAGTATTTTTCTGGTGGGTATATACCAAGGGAACTGTAGAAATGCAAAATTATTGTTTGCTATACATTTTGTGGCATTATATTACATACATATAATTTGAGTATTTCAAAACAATGAAGTAAATACACTGTATTTTCCTCGAAATGGGAATTGAGTAATGTAAAGTTATATTGTATTGGGAACTATGAAACGGATTTCATTTTATGGAATTACAGTCAATGTTGGTCTAACGACTGGCTTCACATTTCATTGAAGTGCAGGTTGCCTTTTGATAGGTCGTTTTTCTCAGCATAGCTGAATGAGGAAATATTATGAGATTTAGTGGATTATCAATTCAAGTAGTCGGCTAGTTTCATTCAAGAGAACTAGAATAAATGATTGTAATTTACTCGTTAATTTCCCATACATATTTCCCTGTTCTCGATCCTGATCTCATGAAATCTTCATTCCATCAACGATATTTAGAACTTTTGGGCGCTGCTTTAATTTCTTTGTAACTAGCACTTGTATGATTGTGTTAACCAGAAATTTTCAAATGGGAAATTGACTGAATATTTACAAGGATTTCAGAATAATTTGAAAGAATGCCAAATCTCTACAGTTCTGGTACAACTGAAGATAGAATGTCAAACGTCTAGTGCTAAATACACAGACATCATTTCACGTGGTTTGAGAAGATTCAAACAGTACTGGAAATGAGAGTAGTTGAAAATGTTTCGAAACATCAATTTTAAGATATATGTCTCAAAAGATAAATTTATTGATATTTTAACTCTAAGAAGATACCGATGTTTTTGAAGTTGTCATGCCTGTTAGTCTGTATTTATTGACATTCAGTTCATATTCACCATACTCACTTACTAACCAACCTACTTACGTACTTAAATAATTACATAATTAAATAAATACCTATTTACATACTTACGCCTAAAACCCCAAGTCATTGACGAGCATATACTGACCACCACAACTCTCTATCCTACTCTATCCTCCACAATCCTTTCCACTTGTTTACAATCAATTTTCACTCTTTTGATGTCTGCTTCCGATTCCCCAATCACTGTGTTATTTGGTTTTCCACGTTTCCGTCTCCCTTCACGACTCCAAGTTAGAGCTGGTTGGTTTGTCCTCTTCCACAGTACACTGTTACAGATGGTATCTGATAAATAGATATTGAGTATGTTGTGTAGACAATTGTTTATAAATACTTGTAAATGTTTGATGATGATTGTGGTAGTTCTCGAAGTTTCAGCACAGTACAGTAGAACTGTCTTGACATTCGTATTGAAGATTGTGAGTTTGATGTCGGCTTGCAGACACTTGTTTTCTGTTCCATATTTTGTTGAATTGTACGAATCAAATCCTTGCTTAGGCGATTTTTGCTCTCACGTGTGCACCGGTTTCTCCTAGATCATCTATGATGTTGTATTACTCAGGTATGTGAAAGCATCCACCTCTAACATAGTTTCTTCATCAAAAGTGATTGGGTTGCTGTTCCCCGTATTATATTTCAGAATCATATTCATCATGCAAAACACAATTAAAATAAAATAAACTGCTTCGTATCACACAAATATTTACATGAATTTATTATTTTTCAGTGAGGATGAATAAATCATATTGGTTACCTTAAAAAGGGAACAAATGGCTGTACATGATCATATGATGTCGCCACAAGATACCTGATAAGAGAAAGAGTATATTTATGAGAGAGATAATGGGTGCATATCATAATTTCAACTATCCCTGTACAAGTTATATCTGAATCTCCAGGGAAACATTTCTCAACTTAGATCAAATTGTGAACGCTTCGATATTGTATTTCGAAATATGATAGCTATTACTTCAATCGATATAGTTAATTATTTTATGAGACTACAATTACTACATATTTTCATAATTTAACACGGAATAGTGATTACAGTTGACCCATGGAGGAATGTTCAACAAACTGTATATTGGAGTATTTTGCAGTAAAGATGATAGAATTACGGAAATAGCAACACAGATTGCGTGTAAATGATTATTATTAGTGTTGAAATAAAATGAAGAGACTGTTCAAATTTGAAGTATTAACTGATGGGAATCAATAAGACGTTAAGCAATAGTATGAGTGGATTTCCAATTATTTTTCAATGACTGTTATTATATGCTTCTAATACTTTAGTGGTACGATATCTGACTCCAGTAATATTGTATGATTGATTGGTAAGGTAACAGTCAACGACTAACAACATCTCAAGCGACATGAGAGTTTGTTTCGAAGTAAATTCTTTATCCATAGGTCTAGACAGTCTGTTTGTAGTGGTTGTGAATCCTATATATTTGCTTGCTCGACCAATGGGGTGCTTTTTTGCAGTATCCAGATGGTCAGTTCATCATTATCATGAGTTGCTGCCTATTGACAAACCAACTGTTCATGAATCTACAAATCCCAATTATTAAATGCACAAACCTAGTAGGATTTCTTTAAAACTGTTAACTTTCAAACATTTCACCAAAAACACAAATACTATCATCGAGTTTAATTTTGCGATGAGAATGGATTATTATTTCTCATCTATAATCATAATGAAATTTACTGACACACTGCATGATTTATTACGATTAGAATGAATCATTTTATCAGGAAACAATTTTACAGTATCACAGATTTACAGGTTTATTATGGTTAATGAGTGCAGCGATGAATTTTAATTCAGAAGTCTAGAGTAATCATGGGCTGTAACGACTTAAATGTCTAAGGTTTGACTCTATACGTCTCTTTAAATCTATTTTGTTCAGAAATTTCGAATCATATTTAATTAGATTTCCAGTCCTTTCTAATTTTCACTGGTTTTCACGTTTTGACGATTTCCTGTTAAAGATCACTTTGTTCAACATGTGTGTCCGAAATAGGATCATAGTTGATCCACTTACGATGTCATTGTACATGAATTTATGCATAATTCCATTATCTTTATAAGTATTATCATCAACCATTCATTCAGTATAAGTTTGTGTATTAGTTGACATAAAATCAACTATTGAATGTCTTCAGTTAAACATCTATTCACACCATGTTCTATAAAGCTTCCTATGAAATTTCATAGGGATTCTGTGTTAAACTCTGTTGTTTATATATACCATTCTAAACTGAAACTGTTTAGTAGATTATCAGGAATGATGATATTACTCAATTCAAACAGAAAATAAAATGATTACGTATAGAAAATCTTTTACTTACAATACGGGTAACAAGTTCAGTGCATAACACACTGCGAATAGGGGTAATTTAGACGGATAGAATTTGGGCCAGACCATTTTCGAACTTGGTTATACGGAAACAATGCGGCACTGAATATATGTCTGAAAACTAGGTCATATGCATGCGTTGCATAGCATAGAATACAAAACAAGCTGACCAATCAATTAAAAGTCAAGTAATAAGAATCTCGGCAACAGAAAGCCTACAATTTATCTCAAACACTGTGACACAGGCATTTGTAGACTCCTCAAATATTTTTTTACAGTACTGTATGTAGAAATGATCAACCAGTGATATGAGCTACAAAATACAGGATATTTTTAGAACTATTTTGGAAACATACATAACTCAAACTCGTGACATATTTTTGAGCCGTTTTATTCTCTTTTCCAGATGGTCTAACAGTGAAGGTTTTCATTATTCTCTTCAACAGAATTAAACACATATACTTGTAAAAGCAGTAAACCAATAAGTTTTCCCCATTACTCCAAATAATGCAGCACGTAAAGTCATGTATGTCTAGTTTATCGAATTGCTGGAATTGGATTCCATTCTGGACATGGGGTGTGAAGTTGGAAGATATACGAAAACTGAAACTAACAATATGATAATATGACTTTCGCCCATTGAACACGATACACCTGGTGAGACTGTTCTTCATGCAAGTTGAAAAAGACAAAGGATACATAATACATTCGGAGTATTTAAACTGAGTATCATGGTTGGAAATCGATGCTTATAAAATTCACTGGTTCTTTATTCAAACGGTTTGTTTAGTTTCAGGAATAACATTCTTGACAGAAATGACTAAATACCGATCTCTTGTAAAACACATGAAATTTCCATTGACACATTTCAGTACTAAATGATGTAGATAATTGAGTGTATTCAGTAGTATGTGTGTTTATGATATCTGTAGTATTCAATAAAACACATCGTCGATCGATGTTCCACATACATTTACAGAACAATAACAATCATGCAACAGTTCAATTATCTGTCTCTACATCCAATGTACTTCCACCTTACATAATAAGAATGGGACTGGTCATGCTGTTTCTGAAAACCTTAAAACGTATTCTAAACAACTGATAACTCCAGATATATCAATGAAATTTTATCAAACAGTCATATTCTATAATTATTGAAGGTATACTAGAAGTATAAAACTGATTCTACCCGCAAATTCGGCAAAAGTAACAGTTTGGTTTTCATACGCCTAAACTCAAAATTCCTGTGAGCAAATTGTAGGTTTCAAATGAATTTTCATGGGAATGTATAACACCAAGACGAAATCATTCATATTGTGTGGTTGTTTGATTCTAACTAAGTGGCGTATTTAGTCTCAACTTATAAATTGTGTTTTGAGGTTTATTAAACAACCTACCAGATTGTGTAAATTAACATTTTTTGGAAAATTATTCTCAGGTTTATGGAAATTTCACATTGTCACATGTTCTGTTTTTTCCGACTTTTCACATATGTCATACAGAATTCTTACAGTTAGCATCAATGTGTCACCATCAAATCAACAATAAATCAATATTATTGAAAATACCTCAACATATCACGTTGCAAACCATGATTTTTAACAAGATTATAATTAAGAAAATTTTTTTTAACTCACCTTGATACAATCCAATTGATTTCCTGATACATAATTTTATCTTAAGAATTTTAAAACATTGAATACATTAACTTAAAATGTGTCATTAAACCAACTGGTCGTTCATTTGTTCTTGAAGAAACAATAAGCCAGTTACATTTTGTAATGCTGCATATTCATTGAGTGTAAAACACCAATTAATGAAAGTAAAAAGAACTACTGTCATATTTACCAACAAGAATGTAAGCATTAATGGACTTCGATCAGAGTGTACATCAATTTTCTAATGTTGTATGATAATGTTAGGTGGACTGAAAACAAATTCCAAGACCAGTCTCATACTACAAAACACATGCTACAAAAGTAAATCAAAATCTCCTATAAGACAGATAACCAAGTAAGGAAAAACGGGACATGATACATACATACTATTATTCTAGCTTTCGTCTTAATGACTGTACAAGTTGACTGGCAAGTTGATGTAAAAAAAACTGAACATTTCTTAAATAAGTGATCTTCAACAAATGAAGAAGAAATTTTCGACAGGTTTTTTAAAGCTTCCTTTGATTTATATTTTATTACAACGAATTGAAACACAAATAAAGTGAAGAGATCGCTTAAAACAATCATCTCTATTCTGTCTGCTGAAAGCATAAAATAGTAAAACTGGTGCATAGTTATATCACTACTGATGAATAAAACACATGAACTACCTAAATCATCTTTATAATTAGAAGTAAGCATTTGAGTAAATTTCAAAGAAATACTTACTTTGTAATAATCGGTTTATATGATTTTATCCTAACACAAATAGTAATGCTGATGTTTACAGAGATCTGTTAACTCTGATTAATAGATCGTAGTCGACCATCTGTAATAAGTGTAATATTTTCGGATATTACTGTATATCAGAGTAAAGCCTAATGGAAATCTAACTGAAAGTAGTATTGTTAGCTCATATGTGTTTTTCTAATTTATTATGTGGGAGTATTCAGGACGAAACGTAATCACTGTGTTAGTGAAAAAAATGAAGACAATTCAGTGAATAAACTTTTATTATCGACAACTCAATTCAAACTCAAATAGTCGTAGTTATAATAATTCAATAAATATATTAGTCTACTGGAAAAAAGAGAAATGATAATGCAGTGAAGTGTTTAGAGGTTTCCAGTGTCCATGGAATCATGCGTAACGACTCAGAAGTTACAGTAAAATAATAAGATGAAAATCACCATTGGAGTTTGTATATTTTTCGTTAGCCTTACGATAGTTACACAGCCCTCAATAGACATTTGAAATTCCCAGACACTTTATTATGTTATCATTTCTCCTTTTTTCTGTAGACTAATATATGTTTTGAATTGTTAAAAGTACGATTACAAAACTTGATTGAGTAATGTCGTCGAAAGTAGAATTTTCTTGTTTGAATCGTCCTTAATAATTAAGGATTTCGGTGTTGTTGAGTTCTCTGAGCTAGGTGGTTTCATTTCAGAGACTTCATTTCCTTTCTGAATAAATGGAATGCTGTACGAATGAAGAAATGTAATATTATCATAAGGCTAAATGAAAACTGGTTACAAGATCGAACTATTGACGTAAGCTACTGAATGAACAGATATATAAAGATAAAACAACTTCCAGAAAACTAAATTTTCCTATATTAAAGTAACGTGCTCGCATACAAAATACTGGCTACAAAGATAAACACGATTATTAGTTACCTAAAACGGAAGAGATCGAAAGATGAGGATTTCGTAAATCATTAGGTGTCAATCAAAATTAAGGACTGGCTACTTGATATGTTACTCTTTTATTCATACAAGACACACTTAAACCTTATATTCCACTGAAAACGTATTAAATCTACCCATGATGACAGTGCATTACTGATATAAATTACTGAATCAGTTCTAAAATAATATAAGTGTGTTTTGATTTCAAACATATTTTGAAAAAAATAAAATGAACACAAACTTCCCTTACATTTATTTTGAGGACCTGACTGATATTTTAGATCCGGAATTCAAATAGATTGAATCTTATGGTTACGCCTAATGATCTTGTTCAGTAGATTATATTGTGTAGTTCGTTTTTGATAGAGTTTTGTTCTCTGAACTGGATGGTTTGGTATTTTGTTTATTAATGATGTGTTGCATCACATTATCGAATTCATTTCCAATGCCAAATTATATTCTCACTGAACTTATTTAAAATATTAGGGAGTAAAAGTATATTTGTGAAATCTCAGTGATTGGATTTCAAGTTAATCCAATGTTTCACTTGTTCATCACGACAACTGAATGTGAGAATGAAGGAATACAAACTTTGCTTGAAGCACATTCCCAAATTCTCAAACGATTTGAACAAACTGGAAAACAAGTCAGTGATAGCATTGTACTTAGTAGAATCGAGCCATGCAGTTGATTTCAATGGCACGAGAATCCTGCAAAATGATTTTAGTTCTTACAAAGAGAGACTAACAGCAGAAGTTCTTACATATATGAGCAAATCCAAACAGTAGGAATACAATTAGCTGTCCCATGACAACTAATAATTGATAAGTAAACATGAGCTCTTTATTCCATTCGCTCTATCACATATTATTTGAACAAAAACAATTGCATTCAACTGTTTTACTCAGTTGCTTCATCTGAATATATGATGAACAATCAACATGGCCAAGACTATAACACAAGCATTTATTTGTTAAATAATTGAATTGAAGCTAGACCATCATGGAAAACCTGGAAGCTCTAAACAGCCGTTTCGTTGTAGTATGGGACTCCTCAGCAGTGTGCATCCACGAAACCTCGCGAAGGATTCCAACCCAGGATCTGTTTTCTTCACAATTTCGCTAATCATAGACGATATTTATTCAATGAAGTTTCTTCTCACACCTTACATTCATTTACAAATAGATAAAATCCATTGTCCGAACACACGTTTCTTTACGCACCAGATGTCTCATACACTCTACAACAATCCAGAAGAAACATAAACAAGAAGACTATTTGGACGGGCCAATATACAAACTTTCTTAGTTTTGTTCCTCCACAATACAAAAGGAACCTGATTAAGACACCACACCATAGAATCAGGACCATATACTCCCTAGATGCGGTCGAGGATGTAACAAAGACATGGTACACGACCCTGAAAGATAACGGATATCCGGAGAAATTTATAAATAAAAATATAACCTAACTGTGAACAAAAAGTCTCCGTAAATACGTTTACAATTTAGAGGCAATGCACCCAATGAAATGTTAAGACTGAAGTTACACAGATCAATCCAAAGAACGTTTAATGCAAGTAAACTACAATTTGTGATTTCCACACTTCCAATGATCACTCTGAAGTTGAAAGATGATTTGCCTAGACTGTCTGCTTTAATTTATATCTATCAATTCAACTGCTCCTGTTGAGCAAGTTATATTGGCAGATATTCTAGTAATTTGTATACTCGGGCTCGTGAGCACCTCCCAGTATGGTTAAGCAATGGTTTAGTGAAAACTATTAACAGTTCCATTTTTGCCCATTCAATTCAGATGGGACATACAGCCAACATGGAGCAATCTTTCACAATAATATATAGTGTTAATAGCAGTCTACCTAATTCTGTTAGACTGAGAATCCTGCAGACGGCTGAGGCAATTGCTATTTGGATAAAAAAAGCCCAAGCTGTGCGTCCAAAATAAATATGTTCGGCCGCTCCTTTTACCCTGGGCAACTTGTTAATAACCAATTTTATTCTATGGTGACGCAATTTGATTAATTTTCATTTTTATATCCTGAACTTATCTTATCTACACATCTTATCATTGTTATTATTATTATTACACTTACTAACCATTTAGAGAAATTTATTCAGAATCCACCCCTATCTACCATATCTGACCTAACTCATGTTATCCTACATATTACGTAATTTCTGATTTGTAATCTCATTATTCTCTCTCTCACGCCATGTCAACTATATTTATTCTGATAATTTATCTCACAATTTCATTTCCCTTATAAACTGAGTCAAGTTAACATTTCATATTAGTCATTACAACATTCACGATTTGATTTTATATGACAAACACTCCTTGATTCACATGTTATAGTTTCTTAAATGATGTACTCTGCCTTAAAATTGGCCAATTTTTTGTGGATTATTAATTTAGATTTATAATTGAATTATTTTTTCTTGTTAGCGTTTTTTTAGCGAGTTAGTTTGCTACGGGATGGGGTCGCTAACCTCATGCCCAACGCTCCTCCATTACCCAGGCTTCGGACCAGCAGTAACTCTAGATAAGCTACAAGCGGAAAGAACTAGAAAGGACTGCCCAGGACAGGGTTGAATGGAGAAGAATGGTGGGTGGCCTATACTCCTCAAAGAGGGGTAACAGTGTAAATAGGTAAGTAATAATTGTGGAACCTGATGAGAAATTATTGGATAGAATATTGTTCGTTCAAATAATTATGTTTTAATATAATGGGAATTTTTCAGCGAATACAGTTAACATAAAAAATGATATATTAACTAGAAAGAACTTCATTTCACATATAATAGAAAATCTAGGCATACAAAAGACCAGATATATTTCTATTTAGGACTTGATTGGTTCTATAACTTATTGATTTTCTTTTTATTTCATTGATAATATTCTTTTAGGTCATAGATTGATACACCAAATAAGCTTACACTCAGAATTATATGATGAAGGGTTGAACTGTACCTTAATTTTGATGAAATTTATAATAATTTTAGATTTCACATAAGTAATGCAACTTGAAGTACACTTATGTACTAAACTGTTAGGTTTAATCAGAGTACTGATGTATCAATATTTTCATTGATCAAGTAAGTTAAGATTGAAGTATGGTACAACAATGTTGATGTGAATTTTTCTAAGAGAAAGTAGTGTTTTATTTAAAAACTGTTAAAGTAGCTAATTACATTATACTTTAACAGTATAAACTTCTTGGGACAGTATAAATCGTTTTTCTTAAACAAAATTATCCACGTGTAAATCACGTCATTCCAAATACATGATATGCAATCAGTATTAAGTGTCGGTTGCTATGTTGAGCCCACACAGCTTATTCCGGCTTCCGTAATACCCAGTTTATCCGTCCAACTTGAGTCATATTTTGACCTTGTTAATTATTCGCTTATCAACCTTGACTGTTTTTATATGAGTGTATTGTGTGTGCCATTCATATCCTACTCATCCCACTCTTCTGTAACTTAGTTTTATCTGATTATAAATATCGATTCACGCTTTGTTAATTCTAGTCAGTTTATTTGCCTACTACACTGCACATCATTTTGTTTCGTTTGGTTTGATTTCGTTCCCTTTTCTACTCTTTCTTCGTTTCGCCTCTCTGATTGTCTGCTCCGATCAACGATTGCACAAAATATTCGTATTCGGAATCCATTCCTGCATTTGGCTTACTTCATTCCGCTACTCATTAATGACATTCAAGTCGACAATTATATACGAAGATAGCCGACATGAATATTTTGATAGCAATCAATCATACAATATTACTGGAGTCAGATATCGTACCACTAAAGTATTAGAAGCATATAATAACAGTCATTGAAAAATAATTGGAAATCCACTCATACTATTGCTTAACGTCTTATTGATTCCCATCAGTTAATACTTCAAATTTGAACAGTCTCTTCATTTTATTTCAACACTAATAATAATCATTTACACGCAATCTGTGTTGCTATTTCCGTAATTCTATCATCTTTACTGCAAAATACTCCAATATACAGTTTGTTGAACATTCCTCCATGGGTCAACTGTAATCAGTATTCCGTGTTAAATTATGAAAATATGTAGTAATTGTAGTCTCATAAAATAATTAATTATATCGATTGAAGTCATAGCTGTTGTAATCACTGTTTCATAGTACATCGTAGTAGCATAAAGCAGTTATTGTGCATCACATTGATAATTTGGATTTCACATTCCATACAATGTAAATGTTATCTAATGTAAATTAGCATCAATAAACAGTGTTCACTTAATCGGACACAAATCATTTAACCAATAGTACACTTATCAAAACACTGGTTTATACACTTTCAAATAAGCTAAATATTTCTAACTAATTTGTGATAGGCAAGTAGTGTTATCATAATTTTAAGCAAAGTTTAATAACGATTCACAGTCATATCCATGATCTGTGTTTCATCTTATCTGGGACTGATCAGTTGGATGTACGTACACCTCGACGTTGATGTCCACTCTGAGATTCAATCATATTGGCTTTCGCATTGAACACCCAAAGCGTTACCTACCAAGATATTGATTTCAGAGTGTTGTTTTATCTGTGTATCGATCTGTTCACTGTTGATCGACTACAGTCTTCAATACTGACAACGTGAAGATCTGAAACACAAATGAAATTAACTTGTATTTCTAGCCTACTACTTCGTATATAACCACATATTTAGCTTTCACATCCATATACCTATATAAATTGGCATGAATGATGGTGTGCATTACCTGCCTACTCACTTATTCATATATTCGCTCAAGCATTAATTACCTTAACGCTTTACCACGTATTCATGTGCTCATGCACATTTGGTTGTTAAATTTCATTGAATGATTCACGTCACTAGTTGTGATTCGGTTGGTCATATAACTTGAGCTGCTCGATGAAATAAAATATTCTCATAAAGTCGATCAGTATTCTGAAAATCATACACCTTTGGAAATCATACTAATAAGGATTGTCGTATCAATTCATAGGTGAAACATAAGAATAATCTCAAGAATATCCATGAAAGACCATATCAGACGAATCCTAACAAATTCTAAGAATCGTAAAAGTTAGCATTCAACCTAGTTCAGTGATATTATTCGTAGAATTACGGTATTCGATCGATAAATACTTCGAAAATATTATTGTCATATTTCGAAATACAATATCGAAGCGTTCACAATTTAGCGTAAGTTGAGAAATGTTTTCCTGGAGATTCGGATATAACTTGTAAACGGACAGTTAAAAATATCATACACACAAACTCTCTCTCTCATAACTTTACTCTTATTCTTATCAGGTATCTTGTGGCGATATCTTATGATCGTGTAGGTCAGGATTCGTACAATTCAACAAAATATGGAACAGAAAACAAGTGTCTGCAAGCCGACATCAAACTCACAATCTTCAATACGAATGTCAAGACAGTTCTACTGTACTGTGCTGAAACTTCGAGAACTACCACAATCATCATCAAACATTTACAAGTATTTATAAACAATTGTCTACACAACATACTCAATATCTATTTATCAGATACCATCTGTAACAGTGTACTGTGGAAGAGGACAAACCAACTTCCAGTTGAGGAGGAAATTATTGAAAGACATTGGAAGTGGATAGGACATATATATTATGGAAATCATCAGACTGCATCACGTGACAAGCTCTCACTTGGAATTTTGAAATGAAATGGAAACGTGGAAGATCAAATAACATACGGACTCGGGAATTGGAAGCAGACATCAAAAGAGTGAAAATCGATTGTAAACAAGTGGAAAGGATTGTGGAGGATACAGTAGGATGGAGAGTTGTGGTGGTCAGTATATGCTCGTCAATGACTTGGGGTTTTAGGCGTAAGTATGTAAATAGGTATTTAATTAACTAAGTAATTAATTAGGTAAGTAAGTAAGTACGTTAGTTAGTAGTGAGTGTGGTAAATATGAACTGAATGTCAATAAATACAGACTAACAGACATGACAACTTCACAAATATCGGTATCTCCTGATAGTTAATATGTCAAAAAATTTATCTTTTGAAACATATGCCTTAAAATTGATGTTTCGAAGCACTTTCAACTACTATGATTGTCCAATAAAGTTTAAATCTTCACAAACCACGTGAAATGATGTCTGTGTATTTGGCACTACACGTTAGCCTTTCTATCTTCAGTTGATCACCTGTTTGAGATTTTGTAGCATATACAAAATATTAATTAATTGAATATAAGAATCAACAGAAGCAATATCCAGTTCAGTATGAGTGGAAATATAAATTGATTCAACTTGGTCTTATAATCTGTAATCAAATAACATAAGCTCAATGTAATGAAAACGAAATTCTTGTGTTGAACTTTTCCGTCGAAAAATCGTTTGTTGCCAATTGACAATTGAATAATGTCCAATGATTGTTTGGGTAAGTTCTAATTGATCTTTATAATCTATTATATGTGAATTGTAGGAACTACTTATAATGATATTTTGTATTTAAAGTACTCGAATGAAGTGTTTAAAATCAGTAAATCAATAACTCTCACCTTAAATATTATTCTTATGGTATTACATTGATAGTTATTCATTTTAAATAAGAGGACTTTGTGTAATTATCTCGTAAGTTGTGTTTTCCAGATTTCTATTCATACTGAAATAAACCTTTACACATCTTCACTGTAACTGGCTGTTTGGAGTAGGTTTCCTTCAAGTTTCATGTTATTGTATTTATGTTTACTTGACGGTACCAAACAGAGTAATTGGTAATTTGCAGTCTAATCACTTTATAGAGGTAGCAAACAAAATGTTATACGGTTTCATCACAATGATAGATTCCACTCACGTTTTCCAACTTTCTATTCCAAACATTTGACGGTAACTATATTTCACAGTGTGATGGAATATCAGACTGTAAGATGAATTTCTTAACATGAAAATCTGTATCATTTATTTAAGGAACAAAGTATTTCTTCACACCACTTCCATATAACTGATTAAGGAACACTGAAATTAAGCATTCCACATATCAATTCCTTCACTATAAATCGTGACGAAAATAGTAAAACTGAAATTACATGACTAATGTGTAATGGCCTTGTATTCGAAAATACAAAGTTTCCCTTATTGATCATAAATTTTCCATCTCCCACACATCATGAGATGCCTTGAATTCTTATGCAATTCAATCGGTTTTAAATCATGTATTTTCCATATATTTTTGTAAGTAGAACAATCTGTTATTTACTATTTACAAATATACCTTATATGGTATAATTACTACGTTTTCTGAAACTATTACTCAGGAGTCGAATAATGCAAACAGTTCACTTGAACATGTTACATTATTATTATTATTTGAAGAGATTACCTGGAAATGAGAAACTCATTTTCATAGACAGTAAATTTATGTGTAGTCAGTGACATTTAACATTGAATAATCAAAATACCAGGTTGACTTGTTAGATGATTCAAACAACTGAGATTTACTCTATTAGGCCATTGTTAAACATTGGCATTATTTACCCCATATTACATTTACAAAATCTCAGGTCGTGAATAAATAAGTTCGTGATATCTCTTTTCCTTTGAGGTTCAATCCAAAAATGTTGTTGTGTAAATTTTATCCCTCTCGCGTTCCGTTATTCGCCGTTTTCCATGCAGTATTTTGGTTACCCATGATGTAAGTTTAGAAGAATTCATAAATTGTCATGCTAATTCATATAAGTCTAGTATAATCAACTGTTTATTTCATACACACACTGATTGTTTACTGGTTAGTATTATGTTTTTGTTATCACAAAAATTGTGTAAGAAATAACCGTCATGTGTGTTTCGCTTTTGATTGAGAACACAATTTGAATAGTGCTATAAAGCACATGTAGACTCGACATTGAATTTCGTTTAACACATTTCTAGAGGAACGTGATGCTGTGCTTATTCAAAGACGATAATATATGACAAAGCCATTAGGCTGAAAAATGTGTATCCACATAATTCAATTACACAACAGCCTAAATATTAGGAGCAGATTATAATAAACGTTAGGAAGTAACTCAATTAGAAAATCGTTCAGTTAGAGAGAAATAACTGTGAAGATCTACTCTACTATAAATCTGATTAACTTCGTCATAAAAACGATATTGATAATGACGTGAAGTAGTTTCCTTCATCAGTTGTTTGCTAATAACTAGATGCTTTACACTTGTCTCAATAGTGGAAGTCTTATCAACCGTACACAGAATGTGGTTCTGTTATTTCGTTTTCATCCCATCACAAGCCAAATATTATCAATTTTATGGTCAATAAAGGCGAATATATGCACACATTCAATGTATTATTGAACAACAGTAACTGTAGGGACGGAAACAATGTCAAGTAAGATACTTAGCTCTGTTAAATACATAATTACTAGTTAATATTCTATGAACGACTTATACTGATCATCTGAAAGTGAAATAGCCTATCGAACCGCGTATTGACTAAAGATCATGTTTTCAGTAGTGGTGTCAAACAGCCAGTTATCTCGATGTAAACTGAAGAAATTAGTTTATCTGATGAAATAGACGTATATTATTAACGGACATTTGAATTTCTTCATAAAACTTCTTTTCTTGTTAGATATCTTGTTGCGATTTCCTATGATCATGTACAGCCATTTATTCCATTCGTAAGGTGAGCAGGAAATTTTGAAATTTATCTATGTGTGTACAAACGTTTATTGGTCATTTATGTAAAATTGTACAACTGGATTCACTTGGAATATTATTAAGACATTTAGGTATTCTATATTGTGTGATACATAGACTGAATAACGTACATAGTCATTTTAGTGACAGCCTCAATACTTTTGAACTATTTCAATAAAAATGAATAAACGACTTGAGAAATCCACTAGGTTGTCTTCTAGAAAGTTCGAGGTGCTCAGTTCGCGAAAATTCCGTGTCATTTTCATTGAATATTACAGCATAAATTTTGGACTTCATATGAGAAATACACTTAGATGATTTTAGGAAATATGTCAATGTGTAGAGCTATTTTCATTCTTACGAAATGTCTGGTGAATGAGATTTCGAAACACACCAAATAGATAATCCCGAATAAAATTACATCCACTTCACAACTCAATGTCAAACATCATCTGACTTTTGAATGCTGAGAACTATTGTAGTCAAAAGACCTTAATAATAATCGTTTGAAAGCACGAAGAAGATCTGATGATAATTAGAAACGTGGAGTTTTATGATACTCAGGAATGCAGTTCGAATTTCCCATAGTATCCTACTAGATGAAGCCGTTTTAGACACTGATCATAAATTTGGTTATTTCCTGTAATTTAATGATTATGAGTATACAGCGATCCAACATAACTAGTGACAAATGATACTTTTCTGCTTTTCCAGTTCATTCGGAATCTATTCACCAGAAAAATATATGATAATGTGTTTTCTGGGTTCATATGGAGTAATGAGTAAGTGAAATGGAATTCATCATGTTGCAGATATTTTGCTATAAATCTTGAATAAAATTACTATGAAACCGTGTTAAGACCTAAATAAACACTTCTACCACAGTTTGGTAAGCTGTATGTTGTAGACAATAAAAATAGAAGAATTATATTTGTAAAACCTTCCGTAATAGAAATGAATTACTACTACTAATCAATTCACTGAGAGAATTTGTTAATCCTGTGATCATCGTAACATTCTTCACTTAAGTGTTGTACACTATCTAGAACATATGACAACCAAAGAATTACATGTTTGTACAAACACTTTCAGAAATAATTAGCATCAATTACCATTATTGAAAAATGAATACATAAAAAGTGACGAAAACCGTCATGTTTTATTTTATGTTCTGTACTTTTAGATCCGTTGTCTTGTACTTTTAATCGTGTTTTTCGACAACATTGTTGACTCTCGTTGATTAAGATAATAAGCTAACTACAATTCTTTAAAAGATTTCGATCAACATTCGATGTTACGAGCCATTTGTTTCTATCAGAATATGTAATATGATTGAGACAATACTGAAAGACTACATTGAGAGATAAAAATAGAAGATCACTACATATCTATCGTTACATTCCACGATGTGAATGTCTTTCTACTAATTGATTCGTATTTTTAATTTAAACTTGCGTACAGCTATTACTTTGACTGAATATGTGAGCCTTCTTATTGTATTACTGGAGCGGAACTATGTCTGCTAGAACATATGTTCCAATAGGCTATGCCGTGATATGCAAATTAGTCGGTGAGCTGTGGGACTACAAGTAGCGAATTAGTGTCTGAAGGGTAAATTTCAGTGACCTTACCAAAACACTTCTTGCTTAGATGGTTCAAATATCTTCCCAGTTCAACCAATAAATAACATTCACCATCTGCTCCAATTACGTCTAGACAGCCTCTGATTCCTTACGAGTACAGAATTTGAGCGTAGACAGGTGATTTCTAACCTAGAGACCACGAACATGGAAGCAACGATGGACATAAATAGATTGTATCGCTATCGTCCGACATTCGAGAAGTTCGATAGAAGACTTATGTGAGACATTTTAAGATGATGTTCACATATCTATGCATTTTACCGGACATGGATAAGTTGTGAAGGGAAAATATCTCTAGATATAAATTTGGATTAAAAAAGATTATCACCATGTTCTAGAAAGAATTCAACAAGTGTCTAATTAATCATAGAAAAAAGTTCTTCATGAAGAAGCTTAGAATGATATCCGAATAGCTACAATTCCAGCAATGACATCTCGAAATAACTCAACCAAAAAATGTAGAAAGGCCGATGAATATCGATAGCATCTCCCAAATTGACCTTTTCCAACTTGCGTCACTTGAGACACGTGTTACGTATGTCCAGGCATCTCCAACGTCATGAATGACAACTAAACACTTTGTCGGGATATCATAAAGCTTATATTATTGGAGATTCCTTAATGAACACAATGTCAAAGGTTGCTTATCTTGATTTATTCTTAGCTCTAATCAATCCTAATCTTCTCAATTTTGTTGTTATTAAAGAAGGTTTTCCGTCTGGTTCACTACATAAAGAGACTGCATGCTTTTGCTATTACTCGATATTCACACTCAAGATCTGTTGATTCTTGTATATTACCAATTATTCCTTACTGTTCTCCATTATTCATTCCCAGGCTCCTGACAGGTTTCATCTTATCAGATACTACCCAATTTTACTTACTTACGCCTGTTACCCCTCGTCGAGGAGCATAGGCCGCTCACCAGCATTCTCCATCCAACTCTGTTTTGAGCCTTCCTTTCCAGTTCTTTCCAGTTAACATTCATCCTTTTCATATCTGCTTCTATTTCCCGACGTAGTCTGTTCTTTGGCCTTCCTCTATTCCGCTTCCCTTCCGGATTCCAAGTTAGGGATTGAGTCGTGATGCACATTGGTGATTTCCTTAATGTATGTCCGATCCACTTCCAACGTCTCTTCCTAATTTCCTCTTCAGCTGGAACCTGCTGGTTTGTCCTCTCCCATAAAACGCTGTTGCTGATAGTATCCGGCCAATGGATGTTGAGTATTTTGCGTAAACAACTGTTTACAAATACTTGTACCTTCCTGATGATGGTCGTAGTAGTTCTCCACGTTTCAGCTCCATACAGTAGGACTGTCTTGACGTTCGTATTAAAGATTCTGACCTTGAAATTGGTTGAGAGTTGTTTTGAGTTCCATATGTTCTTCAATTGTAAAAATGCTGCCCTTGCATTGCCAATCCTCGCCTTTACATCTGCATCCGATCCTCCTTGTTTATCAACGATGCTCCTCAGGTACTTGAATGTTTCCACCTCTTCCAGAGTTTCTCCGTCAAGTGTGATTGGGTTGTTCTCTGTGTTGTATTTGAGAATCTTGCTTTTTCCTTTGTGAATGTGGTGGCCTATCGATGCAGAGGCTGCTGCTACATTTGCGGTCTTCATCTGCATTTGTTCGTGTGTATGAGAGAGGAGGGCTAGGTCATCTGAGAAGTCCAAGTCATCTAATTGATTCTGAGAAGTCCATTGTATTCCGTATTTCCCGTCAGATGTCGAATTCTTCATAATCCAGTCAATCACTAGAAGGAAGAGGAATGGGGAGAGTAGACAGCCTTGTCTGACTCCGGTCCTTACTGGAAATGCATCTGTCAGCTGTCCTCCATGCACCACTTTGCACTGTAGTC
>NW_017386293.1:0-21526 GCF_000237925.1 Schistosoma mansoni | reverse complement strand
TCTCCCTCACTGACTCATCGTCTCAACGTGTTGCACTGCGTAGTTTGTCGAAGCAGACAGTGGTGGATGGATTGACACGGGGTGATGAGTGGTGAGTGGTTGTGTGGTTGATTGATTGATTGAGTGTGTGAGTGATTGAGTGATTGAGTGAGTGAGTGAGTAGTATGTGTTGTGTAGTGTGTAGTGTTGTGGTGAATAGCAGAGTGTATTTGCATGATGATGGTGAAATGGAATGTTGAAATTGATGAGTAAGTTTTGTGTATTTCCAATCATTTTCCGTGTGGCCGAGTGGTCTAAGGCGTTGGATGGGGAACCACCTTTAAACGGCGCCGAGTTCGAATCCCACCATCAACATACCTATTCACAACCACTAACATCACATTATCACATCACACACAATACTCTCTATCACATACATACTACCACAATCACACAATCACAGCCCAACATCATCACAGTCATCAACAACAACGAATACTACTACTACTACTACCACTACTACTAATACTACTTATATCTATATAAGTAGTATATATGGCGAGTCAGGAATAGAATGTGTGGCAGCAGAAATTCGTGAAGTTCCAGGAGGAAAGAACGTGAACAGAAAGCGATTCGTATTGAAATGAAGGAACAGTGAATTGTGAGACGATTGATTGACATTCGCAAAGGAACAGTCAAGGTTCATTGATATTTTGCAAATTAAGTATTTACTGTTTTCCTCTCACATTTTACTAAGACATTCTGCAATTTTCACTTCCAATACATTGGATTGTCCCCACTCCCACTCGTGTTCTTGTTGTTGTTGTTGTTGTTGTTCACCACACTACGACTATTACAATTACAACTACAAATACAACGAAAAAACAAAAACAGTACTACAACCACAAACAAAACCACAATCACCACGTCACACTCTCCACATTCTCACTCCCGTGTCCCCTGTTACTTCCACACTTCATTTAATTGATTCACAACACCAACCAGTCACAGTCACTTGCCTAGTCCCACTCACACACAACATCGTCTCCTCACTGTATCCAACTACTACTGTGATGTGTGCCGATTGCTGCTTAACTCAGTGTGAACTTGATTCAGCACGTGGGATGGCATGCAGACACATTGAGTGGACAAGTGTCAAACAGACAGGATGAAACACACTCTCCCTCACTGACTGATCGTCTGAACGTGTTACACTGCGTAGTTTGTCGAAGCAGACAGTGGTGGATGGATTGACACGGGGTGATGAGTGGTGAGTGGTTGTGTGGTTGATTGATTGAGTGTGTGAGTGAGTGAGTGATTGAGTGAGTGAGTGAGTGAGTGAGTAGTATGTGTTGTGTAGTGTGTAGTGTTGTGGTGAATAGCAGAGTGTATTTGCATGATGATGGTGAAATGGAATGTTGAAATTGATGAGTAAGTTTTGTGTATTTCCAATCATTTTCCGTGTGGCCGAGTGGTCTAAGGCGTTGGATGGGGAACCACCTTTAAACGGCGCCGGTTCGAATCCCACCATCAACATACCTATTCACAATTACTAACGTCACATTATCACATCACACACAATACTCACTATCACATACATACTACCACAATCACACAATCACAGCCCAACATCATCACAGTCATCAACAACAACGAATACTAATACTACTAATACTAATATTAACACTACTTATATATATATAAGTAGTATATATGGCGAGTCAGGAATAGAATGTGTGGCAGCAGAAATTCGTGAAGTTCCAGGAGGAAAGAACGTGAACAGAAAGCGATTCGTATTGAAATGAAGGAACAGTGAATTGTGAGACGATTGATTGACATTCGCAAAGGAACAGTCAAGGTTCATTGATATTTTGCAAATTAAGTATTTACTGTTTTCCTCTCACATTTTACTAGGACATTCTGCAATTTTCACTTCCAATACATTGGATTGTCCACACTCGTGTTCTTGTTCTTGTTGTTGTTGTTGTTGTTCACCACACTACGACTATTACAATTACAACTACAAATTCAACGAAAAAACAAAAACAGTACTACAACCACAAACAAAACCACAATCACCACGTCACACTCTCCACATTCTCACTCCCGTGTCCCCTGTTACTTCCACACTTCATTTAATTGATTCACAACACCGACCAGTCACAGTCACTTGCCTAGTCCCACTCACACACAACATCGTCTCCTCACTGTATCCAACTACTACTGTGATGTGTGCCGATTGCTGCTTAACTCAGTGTGAACTTGATTCAGCACGTGGGATGGCATGCAGACACATTGAGTGGACAAGTGTCAAACAGACAGGATGAAACACACTCTCCCTCACTGACTGATCGTCTGAACGTGTTACACTGCGTAGTTTGTCGAAGCAGACAGTGGTGGATGGATTGACACGGGGTGATGAGTGGTGAGTGGTTGTGTGGTTGATTGATTGAGTGTGTGAGTGAGTGATTGAGTGATTGAGTGAGTGATTGAGTGAGTGAGTGAGTGAGTAGTATGTGTTGTGTAGTGTGTAGTGTTGTGGTGAATAGCAGAGTGTATTTGCATGATGATGGTGAAATGGAATGTTGAAATTGATGAGTAAGTTTTGTGTATTTCCCATCATTTTCCGTGTGACCGAGTGGTCTAAGGCGTTGGATGGGGAACCACCTTTAAACGGCGCCGGTTCGAATCCCACCATCAACATACCTATTCACAACCACTAACATCACATTATCACATCACACACAATACTCACTATCACATACATACTACCACAATCACACAATCACAGCCCAACATCATCACAGTCATCAACAACAACGAATACTACTACTACTACTACCACTACTACTAATACTACTTATATCTATATAAGTAGTATATATGGCGAGTCAGGAATAGAATGTGTGGCAGCAGAAATTCGTGAAGTTCCAGGAGGAAAGAACGTGAACAGAAAGCGATTCGTATTGAAATGAAGGAACAGTGAATTGTGAGACGATTGATTGACATTCGCAAAGGAACAGTCAAGGTTCATTGATATTTTGCAAATTAAGTATTTACTGTTTTCCTCTCACATTTTACTAAGACATTCTGCAATTTTCACTTCCAATACATTGGATTGTCCCCACTCGTGTTCTTGTTCTTGTTGTTGTTGTTGTTGTTGTTGTTCACCACACTACGACTATTACAATTACAACTACAAATACAACGAAAAAACAAAAACAGTACTACAACCACAAACAAAACCACAATCACCATGTCACACTCTCCACATTCTCACTCCCGTGTCCCCTGTTACTTCCACACTTCATTTAATTCATTCACAACACCGACCAGTCACAGTCACTTGCCTAGTCCCACTCACACACAACATCGTCTCCTCACTGTATCCAACTACTACTGTCATGTGTGCCGATTGCTGCTTAACTCAGTGTGAACTTGATTCAGCACGTGGGATGGCATGCAGACACATTGAGTGGACAAGTGTCAAACAGACAGGATGAAACACACTCTCCCTCACTGACTCATCGTCTGAACGTGTTACACTGCGTAGTTTGTCGAAGCAGACAGTGGTGGATGGATTGACACGGGGTGATGAGTGGTGAGTGGTTGTGTGGTTGATTGATTGATTGAGTGTGTGAGTGAGTGAGTGAGTGAGTGATTGAGTGAGTGAGTGAGTGAGTGAGTAGTATGTGTTGTGTAGTGTGTAGTGTTGTGGTGAATAGCAGAGTGTATTTGCATGATGATGGTGAAATGGAATGTTGAAATTGATGAGTAAGTTTTGTGTATTTCCAATCATTTTCCGTGTGGCCGAGTGGTCTAAGGCGTTGGATGGGGAACCACCTTTAAACGGCGCCGGTTCGAATCCCACCATCAACATACCTATTCACAATTACTAACGTCACATTATCACATCACACACAATACTCACTATCACATACATACTACCACAATCACACAATCACAGCCCAACATCATCACAGTCATCAACAACAACGAATACTAATACTACTAATACTAATATTAACACTACTTATATATATATAAGTAGTATATATGGCGAGTCAGGAATAGAATGTGTGGCAGCAGAAATTCGTGAAGTTCCAGGAGGAAAGAACGTGAACAGAAAGCGATTCGTATTGAAATGAAGGAACAGTGAATTGTGAGACGATTGATTGACATTCGCAAAGGAACAGTCAAGGTTCATTGATATTTTGCAAATTAAGTATTTACTGTTTTCCTCTCACATTTTACTAAGACATTCTGCAATTTTCACTTCCAATACATTGGATTGTCCCCACTCGTGTTCTTGTTCTTGTTGTTGTTGTTGTTGTTGTTGTTGTTGTTCACCACACTACGACTATTACAATTACAACTACAAATACAACGAAAAAACAAAAACAGTACTACAACCACAAACAAAATCACAATCACCACGTCACACTCTCCACATTCTCACTCCCGTGTCCCCTGTTACTTCCACACTTCATTTAATTCATTCACAACACCGACCAGTCACAGTCACTTGCCTAGTCCCACTCACACACAACATCGTCTCCTCACTGTATCCAACTACTACTGTGATGTGTGCCGATTGCTGCTTAACTCAGTGTGAACTTGATTCAGCACGTGGGATGGCATGCAGACACATTGAGTGGACAAGTGTCAAACAGACAGGATGAAACACACTCTCCCTCACTGACTCATCGTCTGAACGTGTTACACTGCGTAGTTTGTCGAAGCAGACAGTGGTGGATGGATTGACACGGGGTGATGAGTGGTGAGTGGTTGTGTGGTTGATTGATTGAGTGTGTGAGTGAGTGATTGAGTGAGTGAGTGATTGAGTGAGTGAGTGAGTGAGTGAGTAGTATGTGTTGTGTAGTGTGTAGTGTTGTGGTGAATAGCAGAGTGTATTTGCATGATGATGGTGAAATGGAATGTTGAAATTGATGAGTAAGTTTTGTGTATTTCCAATCATTTTCCGTGTGACCGAGTGGTCTAAGGCGTTGGATGGGGAACCACCTTTAAACGGCGCCGGTTCGAATCCCACCATCAACATACCTATTCACAACCACTAACATCACATTATCACATCACACACAATACTCACTATCACATACATACTACCACAATCACACAATCACAGCCCAACATCATCACAGTCATCAACAACAACGAATACTACTACTACTACTACCACTACTACTAATACTACTTATATCTATATAAGTAGTATATATGGCGAGTCAGGAATAGAATGTGTGGCAGCAGAAATTCGTGAAGTTCCAGGAGGAAAGAACGTGAACAGAAAGCGATTCGTATTGAAATGAAGGAACAGTGAATTGTGAGACGATTGATTGACATTCGCAAAGGAACAGTCAAGGTTCATTGATATTTTGCAAATTAAGTATTTACCGTTTTCCTCTCACATTTTACTAAGACATTCTGCAATTTTCACTTCCAATACATTGGATTGTCCCCACTCGTGTTCTTGTTGTTGTTGTTGTTGTTGTTCACCACACTACGACTATTACAATTACAACTACAAATACAACGAAAAAACAAAAACAGTACTACAACCACAAACAAAACCACAATCACCACGTCACACTCTCCACATTCTCACTCCCGTGTCCCCTGTTACTTCCACACTTCATTTAATTCATTCACAACACCGACCAGTCACAGTCACTTGCCTAGTCCCACTCACACACAACATCGTCTCCTCACTGTATCCAACTACTACTGTGATGTGTGCCGATTGCTGCTTAACTCAGTGTGAACTTGATTCAGCACGTGGGATGGCATGCAGACACATTGAGTGGACAAGTGTCAAACAGACAGGATGAAACACACTCTCCCTCACTGACTGATCGTCTGAACGTGTTACACTGCGTAGTCTGTCGAAGCAGACAGTGGTGGATGGATTGACACGGGGTGATGAGTGGTGAGTGGTTGTGTGGTTGATTGATTGATTGAGTGTGTGAGTGAGTGATTGAGTGAGTGAGTGATTGAGTGAGTGAGTGAGTGAGTGAGTAGTATGTGTTGTGTAGTGTGTAGTGTTGTGGTGAATAGCAGAGTGTATTTGCATGATGATGGTGAAATGGAATGTTGAAATTGATGAGTAAGTTTTGTGTATTTCCAATCATTTTCCGTGTGGCCGAGTGGTCTAAGGCGTTGGATGGGGAACCACCTTGAAACGGCGCCGGTTCGAATCCCACCATCAACATACCTATTCACAACCACTAACATCACATTATCACATCACACACAATACTCACTACCACATACATACTACCACAATCACACAATCACAGCCCAACATCATCACAGTCATCAACAACAACGAATACTACTACTACTACTACCACTACTACTAATACTACTTATATCTATATAAGTAGTATATATGGCGAGTCAGGAATAGAATGTGTGGCAGCAGAAATTCGTGAAGTTCCAGGAGGAAAGAACGTGAACAGAAAGCGATTCGTATTGAAATGAAGGAACAGTGAATTGTGAGACGATTGATTGACATTCGCAAAGGAACAGTCAAGGTTCATTGATATTTTGCAAATTAAGTATTTACTGTTTTCCTCTCACATTTTACCAAGACATTCTGCAATTTTCACTTCCAATACATTGGATTGTCCCCCCTCCTCTTCTTCTTCTTGTTGTTGTTCTTGTTCTTGTTCTTGTTCTTGTTGTTGTTCACCACACTACGACTATTACAATTACAACTACAAATACAACGAAAAAACAAAAACAGTACTACAACCACAAACAAAACCACAATCACCATGTCACACTCTCCACATTCTCACTCCCGTGTCCCCTGTTACTTCCACACTTCATTTAATTCATTCACAACACCGACCAGTCACAGTCACTTGCCTAGTCCCACTCACACACAACATCGTCTCCTCACTGTATCCAACTACTACTGTCATGTGTGCCGATTGCTGCTTAACTCAGTGTGAACTTGATTCAGCACGTGGGATGGCATGCAGACACATTGAGTGGACAACTGTCAAACAGACAGGATGAAACACACTCTCCCTCACTGACTGATCGTCTCAACGTGTTACACTGCGTAGTTTGTCGAAGCAGACAGTGGTGGATGGATTGACATGGGGTGATGAGTGGTGAGTGGTTGTGTGGTTGATTGATTGATTGAGTGTGTGAGTGAGTGAGTGATTGAGTGATTGAGTGTGTGAGTGAGTGAGTGAGTGAGTAGTATGTGTTGTGTAGTGTGTAGTGTTGTGGTGAATAGCAGAGTGTATTTGCATGATGATGGTGAAATGGAATGTTGAAATTGATGAGTAAGTTTTGTGTATTTCCAATCATTTTCCGTGTGGCCGAGTGGTCTAAGGCGTTGGATGGGGAACCACCTTTAAACGGCGCCGGTTCGAATCCCACCATCAACATACCTATTCACAACCACTAACATCACATTATCACATCACACACAATACTCACTATCACATACATACTACCACAATCACACAATCACAGCCCAACATCATCACAGTCATCAACAACAACGAATACTACTACTACTACTACCACTACTACTAATACTACTTATATCCATATAAGTAGTATATATGGCGAGTCAGGAATAGAATGTGTGGCAGCAGAAATTCGTGAAGTTCCAGGAGGAAAGAACGTGAACAGAAAGCGATTCGTATTGAAATGAAGGAACAGTGAATTGTGAGACGATTGATTGACATTCGCAAAGGAACAGTCAAGGTTCATTGATATTTTGCAAATTAAGTATTTACTGTTTTCCTCTCACATTTTACTAAGACATTCTGCAATTTTCACTTCCAATACATTGGATTGTCCCCACTCGTGTTCTTGTTCTTGTTGTTGTTGTTGTTGTTGTTGTTGTTCACCACACTACGACTATTACAATTTCAACTACAAATACAACGAAAAAACAAAAACAGTACTACAACCACAAACAAAACCACAATCACCACGTCACACTCTCCACATTCTCACTCCCGTGTCCCCTGTTACTTCCACACTTCATTTAATTGATTCACAACACCGACCAGTCACAGTCACTTGCCTAGTCCCACTCACACACAACATCGTCTCCTCACTGTATCCAACTACTACTGTGATGTGTGCCGATTGCTGCTTAACTCAGTGTGAACTTGATTCAGCACGTGGGATGGCATGCAGACACATTGAGTGGACAAGTGTCAAACAGACAGGATGAAACACACTCTCCCTCACTGACTGATCGTCTGAACGTGTTACACTGCGTAGTTTGTCGAAGCAGACAGTGGTGGATGGATTGACACGGGGTGATGAGTGGTGAGTGGTTGTGTGGTTGATTGATTGAGTGTGTGAGTGAGTGATTGAGTGAGTGAGTGAGTGAGTGAGTGAGTGAGTGAGTAGTATGTGTTGTGTAGTGTGTAGTGTTGTGGTGAATAGCAGAGTGTATTTGCATGATGATGGTGAAATGGAATGTTGAAATTGATGAGTAAGTTTTGTGTATTTCCAATCATTTTCCGTGTGGCCGAGTGGTCTAAGGCGTTGGATGGGGAACCACCTTTAAACGGCGCCGGTTCGAATCCCACCATCAACATACCTATTCACAACCACTAACATCACATTATCACATCACACACAATACTCACTATCACATACATACTACCACAATCACACAATCACAGCCCAACATCATCACAGTCATCAACAACAACGAATACTACTACTACTACTACCACTACTACTAATACTACTTATATCTATATAAGTAGTATATATGGCGAGTCAGGAATAGAATGTGTGGCAGCAGAAATTCGTGAAGTTCCAGGAGGAAAGAACGTGAACAGAAAGCGATTCGTATTGAAATGAAGGAACAGTGAATTGTGAGACGATTGATTGACATTCGCAAAGGAACAGTCAAGGTTCATTGATATTTTGCAAATTAAGTATTTACTGTTTTCCTCTCACATTTTACTAAGACATCCTGCAATTTTCACTACCAATACATTGGATTGTCCCTACTCGTGTTCTTGTTCTTGTTGTTGTTGTTGTTGTTGTTATTCACCACACTACGACTATTACAATTACAACTACAAATACAACGAAAAAACAAAAACAGTACTACAACCACAAACAAAACCACAATCACCACGTCACACTCTCCACATTCTCACTCCCGTGTCCCCTGTTACTTCCACACTTCATTTAATTGATTCACAACACCGACCAGTCACAGTCACTTGCCTAGTCCCACTCACACACAACATCGTCTCCTCACTGTATCCAACTACTACTGTGATGTGTGCCGATTGCTGCTTAACTCAGTGTGAACTTGATTCAGCACGTGGGATGGCATGCAGACACATTGAGTGGACAAGTGTCAAACAGACAGGATGAAACACACTCTCCCTCACTGACTGATCGTCTGAACGTGTTACACTGCGTAGTTTGTCGAAGCAGACAGTGGTGGATGGATTGACACGGGGTGATGAGTGGTGAGTGGTTGTGTGGTTGATTGATTGAGTGTGTGAGTGAGTGATTGAGTGAGTGAGTGATTGAGTGAGTGAGTGAGTAGTATGTGTTGTGTAGTGTGTAGTGTTGTGGTGAATAGCAGAGTGTATTTGCATGATGATGGTGAAATGGAATGTTGAAATTGATGAGTAAGTTTTGTGTATTTCCAATCATTTTCCGTGTGGCCGAGTGGTCTAAGGCATTGGATGGGGAACCACCTTTAAACGGCGCCGGTTCGAATCCCACCATCAACATACCTATTCACAACCACTAACATCACATTATCACATCACACACAATACTCACTATCACATACATACTACCACAATCACACAATCACAGCCCAACATCATCACAGTCATCAACAACAACGAATACTACTACTACTACTACCACTACTACTAATACTACTTATATCTATATAAGTAGTATATATGGCGAGTCAGGAATAGAATGTGTGGCAGCAG
This sequence comes from Schistosoma mansoni, assembly GCF_000237925.1. Classification (NCBI taxonomy): domain Eukaryota; kingdom Metazoa; phylum Platyhelminthes; class Trematoda; order Strigeidida; family Schistosomatidae; genus Schistosoma; species Schistosoma mansoni. Next base: position 11,567 of record NW_017386293.1, on the reverse strand, counting down.
AAATTCGTGAAGTTCCAGGAGGAAAGAACGTGAACAGAAAGCGATTCGTATTGAAATGAAGGAACAGTGAATTGTGAGACGATTGATTGACATTCGCAAAGGAACAGTCAAGGTTCATTGATATTTTGCAAATTAAGTATTTACTGTTTTCCTCTCACATTTTACTAAGACATTCTGCAATTTTCACTTCCAATACATTGGATTGTCCCCACTCGTGTTCTTGTTCTTGTTCTTGTTCTTGTTGTTGTTGTTGTTGTTCACCACACTACGACTATTACAATTACAACTACAAATACAACGAAAAAACAAAAACAGTACTACAACCACAAACAAAACCACAATCACCATGTCACACTCTCCACATTCTCACTCCCGTGTCCCCTGTTACTTCCACACTTCATTTAATTCATTCACAACACCGACCAGTCACAGTCACTTGCCTAGTCCCACTCACACACAACATCGTCTCCTCACTGTATCCAACTACTACTGTGATGTGTGCCGATTTCTGCTTAACTCAGTGTGAACTTGATTCAGCACGTGGGATGGCATGCAGACACATTGAGTGGACAAGTGTCAAACAGACAGGATGAAACACACTCTCCCTCACTGACTCATCGTCTCAACGTGTTACACTGCGTAGTTTGTCGAAGCAGACAGTGGTGGATGGATTGACACGGGGTGATGAGTGGTGAGTGGTTGTGTGGTTGATTGATTGAATGTGTGAGTGAGTGAGTGAGTGTATGAGTGAGTGAGTGTTTGATTGAGTGAGTGAGTGAGTAGTATGTGTTGTGTAGTGTGTAGTGTTGTGGTGAATAGCAGAGTGTATTTGCATGATGATGGTGAAATGGAATGTTGAAATTGATGAGTAAGTTTTGTGTATTTCCAATCATTTTCCGTGTGGCCGAGTGGTCTAGGGCGTTGGATGGGGAACCACCTTTAAACGGCGCCGGTTCGAATCCCACCATCAACATACCTATTCACAACCACTAACATCACATTATCACATCACACACAATACTCACTATCACATACATACTACCACAATCACACAATCACAGCCCAACATCATCACAGTCATCAACAACAACGAATACTAATACTAACACTACTTATATCTATATAAGTAGTATAGATGGCGAGTCAGGAATAGAATGTGTGGCAGCAGAAATTCGTGAAGTTCCAGGAGGAAAGAACGTGAACAGAAAGCGATTCGTATTGAATTGAAGGAACAGTGAATTGTGAGACGATTGATTGACATTCGCAAAGGAACAGTCAAGGTTCATTGATATTTTGCAAATTAATTATTTACTGTTTTCCTCTCACATTTTACTAAGACATTCTGCAATTTTCACTTCCAATACATTGGATTGTCCCCACTCGTCTTCTTGTTCTTTTTCTTGTTCTTCTTCTTGTTCTTGTTGCTGTTCTTGTTGTTGTTGTTGTTGTTCACCACACTACGACGTTTACAATTACAACTACAAATACAACGAAAAAACAAAAACAGTACTACAACCACAAACAAAACCACAATCAACACGTCACACTCTCCACATTCTCACTCCCGTGTCCCCTGTTACTTCCACACTTCATTTAATTCATTCACAACACCGACCAGTCACAGTCACTTGCCTAGTCCCACTCACACACAACATCGTCTCCTCACTGTATCCAACTACTACTGTCATGTGTGCCGATTGCTGCTTAACTCAGTGTGAACTTGATTCAGCACGTGGGATGGCATGCAGACACATTGAGTGGACAAGTGTCAAACAGACAGGATGAAACACACTCTCCCTCACTGACTCATCGTCTGAACGTGTTACACTGCGTAGTTTATCGAAGCAGATAGTGGTGGATGGATTGACACGGGGTGATGAGTGGTGAGTGGTTGTGTGGTTGATTGATTGAATGTGTGAGTGAGTGAGTGAGTGTATGAGTGAGTGAGTGTTTGATTGATTGAGTGATTGAGTGAGTGAGTGAGTAGTATGTGTTGTGTAGTGTGTAATGATGTGGTGAATAGCAGAGTGTATTTGCATGATGATGGTGAAATGGAATGTGAAATTGATGAGTAAGTTTTGTGTATTTCCAATCATTTTCCGTGTGACCGAGTGGTCTAAGGCGTTGGATGGGGAACCACCTTTAAACGGCGCCGGTTCGAATCCCACCATCAACATACCTATTCACAACCACTAACATCACATTATCACATCACACACAATACTCACTATCACATACATACTACCACAATCACACAATCACAGCCCAACATCATCACAGTCATCAACAACAACGAATACTACTACTACTACCACTACTACTAATACTACTTATATCTATATAAGTAGTATATATGGCGAGTCAGGAATAGAATGTGTGGCAGCAGAAATTCGTGAAGTTCCAGGAGGAAAGAACGTGAACAGAAAGCGATTCGTATTGAAATGAAGGAACAGTGAATTGTGAGACGATTGATTGACATTCGCAAAGGAACAGTCAAGGTTCATTGATATTTTGCAAATTAAGTATTTACTGTTTTCCTCTCACATTTTACTAAGATATTCTGCAATTTTCACTTCCAATACATTGGATTGTCCCCACTCGTGTTCTTGTTGTTGTTGTTGTTGTTGTTGTTGTTCACCACACTACGACTATTACAATTACAACTACAAATACAACGAAAAAACAAAAACAGTACTACAACCACAAACAAAACCACAATCACCACGTCACACTCTCCACATTCTCACTCCCGTGTCCCCTGTTACTTCCACACTTCATTTAATTGATTCACAACACCGACCAGTCACAGTCACTTGCCTAGTCCCACTCACACACAACATCGTCTCCTCACTGTATCCAACTACTACTGTGATGTGTGCCGATTGCTGCTTAACTCAGTGTGAACTTGATTCAGCACGTGGGATGGCATGCAGACACATTGAGTGGACAAGTGTCAAACAGACAGGATGAAACACACTCTCCCTCACTGACTGATCGTCTGAACGTGTTACACTGCGTAGTTTGTCGAAGCAGACAGTGGTGGATGGATTGACACGGGGTGATGAGTGGTGAGTGGTTGTGTGGTTGATTGATTGAGTGTGTGAGTGAGTGAGTGATTGAGTGAGTGAGTGAGTGAGTGAGTAGTATGTGTTGTGTAGTGTGTAGTGTTGTGGTGAATAGCAGAGTGTATTTGCATGATGATGGTGAAATGGAATGTTGAAATTGATGAGTAAGTTTTGTGTATTTCCAATCATTTTCCGTGTGACCGAGTGGTCTAAGGCGTTGGATGGGGAACCACCTTTAAACGGCGCCGGTTCGAATCCCACCATCAACATACCTATTCACAATTACTAACGTCACATTATCACATCACACACAATACTCACTATCACATACATACTACCACAATCACACAATCACAGCCCAACATCATCACAGTCATCAACAACAACGAATACTACTACTACTACTACCACTACTACTAATACTACTTATATCTATATAAGTAGTATATATGGCGAGTCAGGAATAGAATGTGTGGCAGCAGAAATTCGTGAAGTTCCAGGAGGAAAGAACGTGAACAGAAAGCGATTCGTATTGAAATGAAGGAACAGTGAATTGTGAGACGATTGATTGACATTCGCAAAGGAACAGTCAAGGTTCATTGATATTTTGCAAATTAAGTATTTACTGTTTTCCTCTCACATTTTACTAAGACATTCTGCAATTTTCACTTCCAATACATTGGATTGTCCCCACTCGTGTTCTTGTTCTTGTTGTTGTTGTTGTTGTTGTTGTTGTTGTTCACCACACTACGACTATTACAATTACAACTACAAATACAACGAAAAAACAAAAACAGTACTACAACCACAAACAAAACCACAATCAACACGTCACACTCTCCACATTCTCACTCCCGTGTCCCCTGTTACTTCCACACTTCATTTAATTGATTCACAACACCGACCAGTCACAGTCACTTGCCTAGTCCCACTCACACACAACATCGTCTCCTCACTGTATCCAACTACTACTGTGATGTGTGCCGATTGCTGCTTAACTCAGTGTGAACTTGATTCAGCACGTGGGATGGCATGCAGACACATTGAGTGGACAAGTGTCAAACAGACAGGATGAAACACACTCTCCCTCACTGACTGATCGTCTGAACGTGTTACACTGCGTAGTTTGTCGAAGCAGACAGTGGTGGATGGATTGACACGGGGTGATGAGTGGTGAGTGGTTGTGTGGTTGATTGATTGATTGAGTGTGTGAGTGATTGAGTGAGTGAGTGATTGAGTGAGTGAGTGAGTGAGTGAGTAGTATGTGTTGTGTAGTGTGTAGTGTTGTGGTGAATAGCAGAGTGTATTTGCATGATGATGGTGAAATGGAATGTTGAAATTGATGAGTAAGTTTTGTGTATTTCCAATCATTTTCCGTGTGGCCGAGTGGTCTAAGGCGTTGGATGGGGAACCACCTTTAAACGGCGCCGGTTCGAATCCCACCATCAACATACCTATTCACAACCACTAACATCACATTATCACATCACACACAATACTCACTATCACATACATACTACCACAATCACACAATCACAGCCCAACATCATCACAGTCATCAACAACAACGAATACTACTACTACTACTACCACTACTACTAATACTACTTATATCTATATAAGTAGTATATATGGCGAGTCAGGAATAGAATGTGTGGCAGCAGAAATTCGTGAAGTTCCAGGAGGAAAGAACGTGAACAGAAAGCGATTCGTATTGAAATGAAGGAACAGTGAATTGTGAGACGATTGATTGACATTCGCAAAGGAACAGTCAAGGTTCATTGATATTTTGCAAATTAAGTATTTACTGTTTTCCTCTCACATTTTACTAAGATATTCTGCAATTTTCACTTCCAATACATTGGATTGTCCCCACTCGTGTTCTTGTTCTTGTTGTTGTTGTTGTTGTTGTTGTTCACCACACTACGACTATTACAATTACAACTACAAATACAACGAAAAAACAAAAACAGTACTACAACCACAAACAAAACCACAATCACCACGTCACACTCTCCACATTCTCACTCCCGTGTCCCCTGTTACTTCCACACTTCATTTAATTGATTCACAACACCGACCAGTCACAGTCACTTGCCTAGTCCCACTCACACACAACATCGTCTCCTCACTGTATCCAACTACTACTGTGATGTGTGCCGATTGCTGCTTAACTCAGTGTGAACTTGATTCAGCACGTGGGATGGCATGCAGACACATTGAGTGGACAAGTGTCAAACAGACAGGATGAAACACACTCTCCCTCACTGACTGATCGTCTGAACGTGTTACACTGCGTAGTTTGTCGAAGCAGACAGTGGTGGATGGATTGACACGGGGTGATGAGTGGTGAGTGGTTGTGTGGTTGATTGATTGAGTGTGTGAGTGAGTGATTGAGTGAGTGAGTGAGTGATTGAGTGAGTGAGTGAGTGAGTAGTATGTGTTGTGTAGTGTGTAGTGTTGTGGTGAATAGCAGAGTGTATTTGCATGATGATGGTGAAATGGAATGTTGAAATTGATGAGTAAGTTTTGTGTATTTCCAATCATTTTCCGTGTGACCGAGTGGTCTAAGGCGTTGGATGGGGAACCACCTTTAAACGGCGCCGGTTCGAATCCCACCATCAACATACCTATTCACAACCACTAACATCACATTATCACATCACACACAATACTCACTATCACATACATACTACCACAATCACACAATCACAGCCCAACATCATCACAGTCATCAACAACAACGAATACTACTACTACTACCACTACTACTAATACTACTTATATCTATATAAGTAGTATATATGGCGAGTCAGGAATAGAATGTGTGGCAGCAGAAATTCGTGAAGTTCCAGGAGGAAAGAACGTGAACAGAAAGCGATTCGTATTGAAATGAAGGAACAGTGAATTGTGAGACGATTGATTGACATTCGCAAAGGAACAGTCAAGGTTCATTGATATTTTGCAAATTAAGTATTTACTGTTTTCCTCTCACATTTTACTAAGATATTCTGCAATTTTCACTTCCAATACATTGGATTGTCCCCACTCGTGTTCTTGTTGTTGTTGTTGTTGTTGTTGTTCACCACACTACGACTATTACAATTACAACTACAAATACAACGAAAAAACAAAAACAGTACTACAACCACAAACAAAACCACAATCACCACGTCACACTCTCCACATTCTCACTCCCGTGTCCCCTGTTACTTCCACACTTTATTTAATTGATTCACAACACCAACCAGTCACAGTCACTTGCCTAGTCCCACTCACACACAACATCGTCTCCTCACTGTATCCAACTACTACTGTGATGTGTGCCGATTGCTGCTTAACTCAGTGTGAACTTGATTCAGCACGTGGGATGGCATGCAGACACATTGAGTGGACAAGTGTCAAACAGACAGGATGAAACACACTCTCCCTCACTGACTGATCGTCTGAACGTGTTACACTGCGTAGTTTTTGTCGAAGCAGACAGTGGTGGATGGATTGACACGGGGTGATGAGTGGTGAGTGGTTGTGTGGTTGATTGATTGAGTGTGTGAGTGAGTGATTGAGTGAGTGAGTGATTGATTGAGTGAGTGAGTGAGTGATTGAGTGAGTGAGTGAGTGAGTGAGTAGTATGTGTTGTGTAGTGTGTAGTGTTGTGGTGAATAGCAGAGTGTATTTGCATGATGATGGTGAAATGGAATGTTGAAATTGATGAGTAAGTTTTGTGTATTTCCAATCATTTTCCGTGTGGCCGAGTGGTCTAAGGCGTTGGATGGGGAACCACCTTTAAACGACGCTGGTTCGAATCCCACCATCAACATACCTATTCACAACCACTAACATCACATTATCACATCACACACAATACTCACTATCACATACATACTACCACAATCACACAATCACAGCCCAACATCATCACAGTCATCAACAACAACGAATACTACTACTACTACTACCACTACTACTAATACTACTTATATCTATATAAGTAGTATATATGGCGAGTCAGGAATAGAATGTGTGGCAGCAGAAATTCGTGAAGTTCCAGGAGGAAAGAACGTGAACAGAAAGCGATTCGTATTGAAATGAAGGAACAGTGAATTGTGAGACGATTGATTGACATTCGCAAAGGAACAGTCAAGGTTCATTGATATTTTGCAAATTAAGTATTTACTGTTTTCCTCTCACATTTTACTAAGACATCCTGCAATTTTCACTTCCAATACATTGGATTGTCCCCACTCGTGTTCTTGTTGTTGTTGTTGTTGTTGTTGTTGTTATTCACCACACTACGACTATTACAATTACAACTACAAATACAACGAAAAAACAAAAACAGTACTACAACCACAAACAAAATCACAATCACCACGTCACACTCTCCACATTCTCACTCCCGTGTCCCCTGTTACTTCCACACTTCATTTAATTGATTCACAACACCGACCAGTCACAGTCACTTGCCTAGTCCCACTCACACACAACATCGTCTCCTCACTGTATCCAACTACTACTGTGATGTGTGCCGATTGCTGCTTAACTCAGTGTGAACTTGATTCAGCACGTGGGATGGCATGCAGACACATTGAGTGGACAAGTGTCAAACAGACAGGATGAAACACACTCTCCCTCACTGACTGATCGTCTGAACGTGTTACACTGCGTAGTTTGTCGAAGCAGACAGTGGTGGATGGATTGACACGGGGTGATGAGTGGTGAGTGGTTGTGTGGTTGATTGATTGAGTGTGTGAGTGAGTGATTGAGTGAGTGAGTGAGTGATTGAGTGAGTGAGTGAGTGAGTAGTATGTGTTGTGTAGTGTGTAGTGTTGTGGTGAATAGCAGAGTGTATTTGCATGATGATGGTGAAATGGAATGTTGAAATTGATGAGTAAGTTTTGTGTATTTCCAATCATTTTCCGTGTGACCGAGTGGTCTAAGGCGTTGGATGGGGAACCACCTTTAAACGGCGCCGGTTCGAACACCATCATCAACATACCTATTCACAACCACTAACATCACATTATCACATCACACACAATACTCACTATCACATACATACTACCACAATCACACAATCACAGCCCAACATCATCACAGTCATCAACAACAACGAATACTACTACTACTACTACCACTACTACTAATACTACTTATATCCATATAAGTAGTATATATGGCGAGTCAGGAATAGAATGTGTGGCAGCAGAAATTCGTGAAGTTCCAGGAGGAAAGAACGTGAACAGAAAGCGATTCGTATTGAAATGAAGGAACAGTGAATTGTGAGACGATTGATTGACATTCGCAAAGGAACAGTCAAGGTTCATTGATATTTTGCAAATTAAGTATTTACTGTTTTCCTCTCACATTTTACTAAGATATTCTGCAATTTTCACTTCCAATACATTGGATTGTCCCCACTCGTGTTCTTGTTCTTGTTGTTGTTGTTGTTGTTGTTGTTGTTCACCACACTACGACTATTACAATTACAACTACAAATACAACGAAAAAATAAAAACAGTACTACAACCACAAACAAAACCACAATCACCACGTCACACTCTCCACATTCTCACTCCCGTGTCCCCTGTTACTTCCACACTTCATTTAATTGATTCACAACACCGACCAGTCACAGTCACTTGCCTAGTCCCACTCACACACAACATCGTCTCCTCACTGTATCCAACTACTACTGTGATGTGTGCCGATTGCTGCTTAACTCAGTGTGAACTTGATTCAGCACGTGGGATGGCATGCAGACACATTGAGTGGACAAGTGTCAAACAGACAGGATGAAACACACTCTCCCTCACTGACTGATCGTCTGAACGTGTTACACTGCGTAGTTTGTCGAAGCAGACAGTGGTGGATGGATTGACACGGGGTGATGAGTGGTGAGTGGTTGTGTGGTTGATTGATTGAGTGTGTGAGTGAGTGATTGAGTGAGTGAGTGAGTGAGTAGTATGTGTTGTGTAGTGTGTAGTGTTGTGGTGAATAGCAGAGTGTATTTGCATGATGATGGTGAAATGGAATGTTGAAATTGATGAGTAAGTTTTGTGTATTTCCAATCATTTTCCGTGTGGCCGAGTGGTCTAAGGCGTTGGATGGGGAACCACCTTTAAACGGCGCCGGTTCGAATCCCACCATCAACATACCTATTCACAATTACTAACGTCACATTATCACATCACACACAATACTCACTATCACATACATACTACCACAATCACACAATCACAGCCCAACATCATCACAGTCATCAACAACAACGAATACTAATACTACTAATACTAATATTAACACTACTTATATATATATAAGTAGTATATATGGCGAGTCAGGAATAGAATGTGTGGCAGCAGAAATTCGTGAAGTTCCAGGAGGAAAGAACGTGAACAGAAAGCGATTCGTATTGAAATGAAGGAACAGTGAATTGTGAGACGATTGATTGACATTCGCAAAGGAACAGTCAAGGTTCATTGATATTTTGCAAATTAAGTATTTACAGTTTTCCTCTCACATTTTACTAAGACATTCTGCAATTTTCACTTCCAATACATTGGATTGTCCCCACTCGTGTTCTTGTTGTTGTTGTTGTTGTTGTTCACCACACTACGACTATTACAATTACAACTACAAATACAACGAAAAAACAAAAACAGTACTACAACCACAAACAAAACCACAATCACCACGTCACACTCTCCACATTCTCACTCCCGTGTCCCCTGTTACTTCCACACTTCATTTAATTGATTCACAACACCGACCAGTCACAGTCACTTGCCTAGTCCCACTCACACACAACATCGTCTCCTCACTGTATCCAACTACTACTGTGATGTGTGCCGATTGCTGCTTAACTCAGTGTGAACTTGATTCAGCACGTGGGATGGCATGCAGACACATTGAGTGGACAAGTGTCAAACAGACAGGATGAAACACACTCTCCCTCACTGACTGATCGTCTGAACGTGTTACACTGCGTAGTTTGTCGAAGCAGACAGTGGTGGATGGATTGACACGGGGTGATGAGTGGTGAGTGGTTGTGTGGTTGATTGATTGAGTGTGTGAGTGAGTGAGTGATTGAGTGAGTGAGTGAGTGAGTGAGTAGTATGTGTTGTGTAGTGTGTATTGTTGTGGTGAATAGCAGAGTGTATTTGCATGATGATGGTGAAATGGAATGTTGAAATTGATGAGTAAGTTTTGTGTATTTCCAATCATTTTCCGTGTGACCGAGTGGTCTAAGGCGTTGGATGGGGAACCACCTTTAAACGGCGCCGGTTCGAATCCCACCATCAACATACCTATTCACAATTACTAACGTCACATTATCACATCACACACAATACTCACTATCACATACATACTACCACAATCACACAATCACAGCCCAACATCATCACAGTCATCAACAACAACGAATACTAATACTACTAATACTAATATTAACACTACTTATATATATATAAGTAGTATATATGGCGAGTCAGGAATAGAATGTGTGGCAGCAGAAATTCGTGAAGTTCCAGGAGGAAAGAACGTGAACAGAAAGCGATTCGTATTGAAATGAAGGAACAGTGAATTGTGAGACGATTGATTGACATTCGCAAAGGAACAGTCAAGGTTCATTGATATTTTGCAAATTAAGTATTTACTGTTTTCCTCTCACATTTTACTAAGACATTCTGCAATTTTCACTTCCAATACATTGGATTGTCCCCACTCGTGTTCTTGTTGTTGTTGTTGTTGTTGTTGTTGTTCACCACACTACGACTATTACAATTACAACTACAAATACAACGAAAAAACAAAAACAGTACTACAACCACAAACAAAACCACAATCACCACGTCACACTCTCCACATTCTCACTCCCGTGTCCCCTGTTACTTCCACACTTCATTTAATTGATTCACAACACCGACCAGTCACAGTCACTTGCCTAGTCCCACTCACACACAACATCGTCTCCTCACTGTATCCAACTACTACTGTGATGTGTGCCGATTGCTGCTTAACTCAGTGTGAACTTGATTCAGCACGTGGGATGGCATGCAGACACATTGAGTGGACAAGTGTCAAACAGACAGGATGAAACACACTCTCCCTCACTGACTGATCGTCTGAACGTGTTACACTGCGTAGTTTGTCGAAGCAGACAGTGGTGGATGGATTGACACGGGGTGATGAGTGGTGAGTGGTTGTGTGGTTGATTGATTGAGTGTGTGAGTGAGTGAGTGATTGAGTGAGTGAGTGAGTGAGTGAGTAGTATGTGTTGTGTAGTGTGTAGTGTTGTGGTGAATAGCAGAGTGTATTTGCATGATGATGGTGAAATGGAATGTTGAAATTGATGAGTAAGTTTTGTGTATTTCCAATCATTTTCCGTGTGACCGAGTGGTCTAAGGCGTTGGATGGGGAACCACCTTTAAACGGCGCCGGTTCGAATCCCACCATCAACATACCTATTCACAATTACTAACGTCACATATCACATCA
>NW_017386295.1:4976-21703 GCF_000237925.1 Schistosoma mansoni | reverse complement strand
TATGTGACGAAATCTCAGCACGGATACAGAAGGCTCGTCTAGCTTTCGCCAACTTGCGTCATTTATGGCGTAGGCGAGATATCCGTCTAGCAACCAAAGGACGGGTTTACTGTGCAGCAGTTCGCTCCGTCCTACTTTATGGCAGTGAAACATGGCCAATAAGAGTAGAGGATATTCGTAGGCTACTAGTGTTCGATCATAGGTGTCTTCGAAGCATTGCTCGTATATCCTGGGACCACCAGGTAAGTAATGTAGTTGTTAGGAAACGAGTACTAGGTAGGGATGGCAAATCGATTGATGAAGTAGTGAAACTTCATCAGTTGAGATGGCTGGGACATGTGTTACGTATGCCCGACCACCGACTGCCCCGACGTGCAATGTTTCATGGTGTAGGTTGGAAGAAAGATAGGGGTGGCCAGACCAAAACGTGGCACAAATCTATGAAGTCACTGACAATTGGACTGGGCCATGTTGGTAGGTGTAGACTACCTGGTTGGGATTCGCGAGATGATAGCAATTGATGGTTAGAGACCTTGAATGACATGGCTCAAAATCGTTTGCAATGGCGAAGGTGCATCCACTCTTTGTGTTTTACCAAATTCTAATCTTCTGAATTCCTCATGACTTTATCTTTTTCTCTTTCCAAATTTATTTCACTGTACTATATTTTTTCAATAATTTCTTCAAACCCTAATCTTTTGGATTTCTGATTATACACCTACTACTTCTACCACTATGGGATTTGAATCGACAACTGTATCTCTGTGCTAATGTGGTATGGCAATTCGAACTTATGTACGTACGTACGAAGTTATACGTTGTGACTGACTGACTTAGATTTGTTTTAATGAAGAATAATTTGAACTGTTCTAATGAAGCAGTTGTTTTAGCTAATTGGTTACGCAAATGAGTAATTTCCATATAGGCTTTATGTTTTTGTGCTTCATAATTTTTTTGATGATGACGAATAGCATCTACACTGGAATCCAGTTCAGTTCCCATATGATCTAATCGTTTTTGTAACTGATCAATACGTGTTTTTTGATTTATACGATATTTTTTTAAACGATCCACTTGACCAAGTGCATTCAATAAAGCTTCTTGTAATTCACACTTCGTCGGTTCATCGGATTCAGAAAAACTAGAATGCTTTAATGTACGATTGAGAACATTTCTTGGATTAACCAGTCCATATTTTAATAACTAAAAGTTAAATAGTGAAAAATGATTTATATATTCAACGAATCAAAATATTTTATGGATAAACTCGTAAATATATACCTAACAATTAAGTGTTAATCCGTCACCAATCGGATGCATCCCATACTTAGGTGACATGAAGAATTTCATAAAGGTGAACAACAAATGACTATGAATACATAAGAACTGACAGTAAAGTTTTCTTGTATTAAATATTATTTTTACAAACCAAAATCCAAGATGTTAAACTGATGATTATGGCTTTTCTCATAAGGAACAACCACCTTGCTTTATAATTCGTTTCAAGTGTTTCTGATCTCTGATACATCTCTAATCCCAACCACTCTTCGCATTATTTTAAACCGAGGATGATTGTAATGTCATTTTCACGTTCTGTGGACATCCGATTCACATACAGACACATACGCTTCTTAACCTGCAACTTAAGTCATATAACTAGGGGTGGCTAGGAAGTTGCAAATGGAAAACCGAATGGTGTACGGAAATTATGGATGGATATACATCTGTCCTTTTGATCCAGACCTTGACTAGGTGTATAAAAGGCATCAAACAATAGCGTCTCAGATTTATCACCCCGCAATTGAGCACAGGAATATGATACATAAGAACTCAACCAGTTAATCAGTTATTAGCAAACAACAAATCAGAAAAAAACAATTATATGACAATCAAGAAGGATTTATTAATGAGGTTGTTAAGAAGAACTTCTTACAGTTTCGTATCTAATTTCTCCTGGATTTTTAAATCCATTAGGCTTTGGATTGGAAAACGTCTGCTGATTAAATTGTTCATTATTTGATATAAAATCAGTTTGAACAGCATTGTGCTTAGCAGTTTTAAGTGAACTTCGAGCTTTGATTTTGCATTGTTTAATGCGTTCTTCTAGTTTTTGTTGGAATGCGTAAATAATTTTCAAATTATCTGAGGCATCATGTTCATGGGATAACAAGAGAGACTGAATATGTTTTAATTGACCATGTGTTGATGTTACGTTGGAACATATGTCTGAAATACTAGGATGTGGATTAAGTTGGGATAAAGTTGACAAAGTAACAGAAAGTGAATAACCACACCGGTTCAAATTATTTAATAATTGTACTAGTTGAAAATGACCTGTTGAAAGACGATTGCATAACAGAGAAACAATTCGATTGCAAGTAGTTAATTGTAACTCTAAATCTCCGACTGAAGACAATTCACCATTATTCATAGCCTCCCGGTTGGCAGCGACACCAAATGTAGTGAACAAAACACTAGTTGGGGACAATCGAATGTATTTAAGCAAACATTACAGACTATCTCGGTAAATTCTGATAACCAAACAATGAACAGTCAATTTGCAAATTAATAACCAATTGTTTCAATCTTCACTGTTTCTTCTCTAATTCCATTGCTCATGCATTTTCCAAACGATTGCGCTTCATTTCAGTTCTTTCCTCATCGGTCTTCTGCCAAAATATATTCTATGTCTGACCCACGCCATATACTACTTATATGGATATAAGTAGACAACACCACACCATCAGGTAGCGCACACAGGTATCGCAAGAACGACAGATTTACTACGGCAAAGTGCATACTGGCCAGGCATGAGAGACGATGTGGCCCAATATGTGTTGACGTGCCAGCAGTGCCAATTAATGAAAAGCGATAGGTACATGCAACCGCCATTGCAGTCGGTCCCAGTAACCGCAGTTGGTGATCTATGGTCGGTAGATGTGATGGGACCATTTCCACAGACGGATAGCGGCAACCGATACTTACTAGTAATGACGGAACATGCTACACGATGGGTCGACGCTGTACCGATTGCCGACCAGCGGGCGAGAACAGTGACCGAAGTAATAATCCGGCATATTGTAGCAGGTCATGGAGTACCGAAGATGATACTAACCGACCAGGGTCCCTGTTTTGAAAGTGACGAGTTTAAGGCCCGTTTGAAGCAGTTCGATATCAAGAGGATACGAACTACACCGTATCATCCTCAGACGAATGGGCTTACGGAAAGAAACAACCGGACATTAAAGGAATGGTTAGCATCTAAAGGAGGAAATTGGGAGAAAGAGTTACCACTAATTTTGCTGGCGCATCGTGCCTCCATCCAAGGAACAACTAAGAAATCACCTTTCCTACTTATGTATGGTAGACAGCCACGACTTCCGATGCATAATAAGACGTGGCCACAGCAGCAGAAGTGGACGGCAACAAGATTAAGGAAAGAGAGGACGGAGGCAATAAAGAACGTGAAAAAGAAACAAACATCAGACACCAAGAAGGCGGAACAGCAGAGAAGAGCATGGAAGCCTTTTAGAGTGGGGGACCTGGTAAAGTGTAGAGAACGGAGAGCTAACACCGAAGGGGGACCAGGGTCAGGAAAGCTGATCCCGAAATGGGAGGGACCGTACATTATCACGGAGAGACGCGGCCCAGTTTACACGATCCGGAGAGAAGACAAGCAGAAGCGTGTAAATGCCAGTCAACTACAGAGATGGTTTCAGGAACATCATGAGCACGAGTCACGAACAGCACCAAAGGAGACAATGGTACGGCGATCAGAAAGATTGCGAGAACAGCTTATTAAAAGGGGGGACGAGTGTGGTGTGAGCTACTGATATCGACATAAGTAGTATATATGGTGAGTAAGGAATAGAATATCTGACAGCAGAAGATTGAGAAGATCAAGAAGAGAAGAACAGAAATAGAAAGCAATTTGTGTGGAAATCCAGGAACAATGAAGTCTGAGGCAATTGAAGAACATTTTGCAAATAGTGTATCATAGCATGGTTTTTGTATTTTACCAAGTAACGTTGTAATTTGTGCTAAATATATAGTTGGTTGTCCTCACCTGTGTTCTCATTCACAACAATATCACTGAGAAGCGATCAATTTCATGTTTGTCTAGTCCTTTAAGTGTTGATCAAGTTGAATTGTAGCCACTAATTTAGGTGAGCCAACACCGCATGCACTGTGTTGAGATGTTAAGTAGTGGTTGGAGGTAGTCAGCAAGAAACTCTAACCATCGAACATCTTTGAACTTTGAATCATACTGCTACAGAATCTTAACAAACCTATTAGATAGTTTAACCCGTTTATAAACAAATATGCTTGAATAATCTAAGTATTTTCATCTAAAACTCTAAGAGTACATGTAATAAGTCATATTTTTGCTGTTTACTAATCCTTCGTAATCAATAACTATGCATTATATTCTTGAATCTTGAAAGAGGATATTGTAGGAACTATTATATTTCCTGTCTACTTATGTTATTGAGTCGTGTCAGTCCAGTATAATCATATCAATTCACTCAGTCTTTTGAACTTCACTACATCCTGAATATGTTATAAATGTTTTCGAGTTTTTCCTGTTAATTACAGTTTCATAAGGCTCGTAACACATTAGATGGCAGATTATGCAGACAGTCCATTTATTGCTTTGTAGAGAAATATCAGATTGTTCCTTAACCTACGGTGCCATAAAGGTTCTAAAGAGAGGTGCTCAGCATCTGTCGTGAAGAAATTATTCGTTATGAAGCCAATTAGACGTCTGGCTTTAGAAATAATAGAGGAGGTGTGTGCTTTAAAGTTTAGGCTTCCTGTGTAATTTATTCCTAGATCGTGTACTGAATTAAGTGTCTGGACTTTACTTTTATTTAAGTAAAGTTGGGGTTCATAGGGATGCTTTCCAAAGTGCATGATCCCGCATTTGTGGAGGTTAAATGGTAATTGCCACTTTTCGCTCCAGATAGTTAGGTTATTGAGATCATCTTGAATCAGGGGTACACTTTCACTTAGAGCCTCAGGCTTATAGCTGTATAATATTTTGAGATCATCAGCATATAAGTATGGTTTCCCAGGTTTTATGATGTTACATATATCGTTTATATACATGAGAAACAAAAGTGGGCCCAATACACTTCCCTGGATGACGCCACTAGTTATTGGTCTAGGTAATGAGAGACAGTCGTTGTACTTCACCATTTGTTTACGTCCCTTTAAGAATGAAGCAAACCATGAATAGAGTGGGTTGTTGATTCCGAAGGACCGTAGTTTGGCTAGTAGCCGTTTGTGTGGAACCTTATCAAATGCTTTCTTAAAGTCTAAAAATATGACTGATACAAGGAGTCCATTGTCTCGTTTCAGAGTTATATCATTCATGTAGTCCACTAGGCATGTATCACATGATCTGGACCTAAGAAATCCATGTTGGGAGATCGAGATGAGATTATTAGTAATTACATGTTGGACTAACTCCGCCTTAACTACTTTCTCCATCACTCTAGACACCACTGAAGTTATGTTTATGGGTCGGTAATTTTCAACATTTGCTTCAGGTCCTGTTTTAATTTTGGGAATGATGTGTGTAGTTTTCCAGGCAGTAGGGTAATGCGCTGTAGAGAGTGATATCGCAAATAGTTTGAGTAATAAAACACACATATCATCGCCTCCACGTTTTAGCATGCAAGCCGGAATACCATCTGGTCCATCAGTGTAGGAGTGTCTCAGTGTACTAATTGCCTTAGAGATATTCTGTACATTGAAGTCTACGTTAGTAATCTCACAGACAGATGCTGTGATAAGTACTGAATCATTAAGTGGTTTTTCATCAGTTAATGAGGAACAAAAGTGTTCATTAAATAGTTCCGTAACAAGTTTAGGATCTTCGTATACTTGTTTGTCTTTAATAAATATGTTTCCTCTCGACTTAGAACGTTTAAGTTTATTTTGAAAGAGTGTGGTGAGTGCTGAGGAGTTATTATTAAGTTCGACAGCACGTTTTTCCTGTTCGATTGCTTTTTGTATACTTATTGCGTCTGTCTGGACAAGTATTTCTGTCATCGTTACTAAAGAGGAGAAATCATTAGAGTTGTAGAAGCGAGTACAATGTCTCTGCAGACGTCTTCGTGTACCGACCGGTATATACAGATCTTTAGAAAACTTAGGTCTCCAGTACTCTAAAGGTGCGATTTTGTTGATGATACTTTCGATGTTGTGATAAAATATATTGGTTAATGTGTCGGTATTGTTTGCAGTAAAGAATGTTCCCCAGTCAGTGCTTCTTAGGTAATTGTGAAAATTATTCCAATCTACCTTGCGATAGTTTCTACGAAGGGTTACATTTTTACGTCTACCATTTGTGTTTTTTATATTAAGGCTACATACGACAGTGTTATGATCACTACCTGGAAACTTTTTTCCAATATACACAGTATTGGGGGTGAGGCCACTGGTAAAGATTAAGTCCAAGATATTTTGATGTCTGGTAGGGCTACTAACATATTGAGTCCACTGTCCTAGTTCTAGACATTCAATAAATGATTCATAACGTTTCGGTGCTTTGACTGGAAACCAAGAAATTTCAGGCATGTTGAAATCACCACAGATGAGCTTGCCTGTGAATGGAAGGGATGATGCTAGTGTGAATACCTCTGATAATACTGCTATTTCACCTATTGCCAAGTTAGGTTGCTGGTAGATACAACCGAACAGTAAGGTAATGGAATTTGATGGCTTTAAAACAATCCACACCGAGTCCTTCAGTTTGTTTAGTTCAGGCATATCGCATAGTAGTGAGTTTAAGCTAGAGTGAGCATAAACAAGGCATCCTCCGCCTCGTCCTTTCAATCTATCGCTTCTATATAGGAGGTAGTTATCAAGAGATATACTTAGATCGGAAATATTACTGTTAGTCCATGCTTCAGATATCATTATAAGTGATGGTTGATATATGGAAGCAAACAGAGCTAAATCAGTCTTTATATTGCAGATCGACCTAGCGTTGATAAGACACATATTAAACAAGTGGCCTACTAAGTTAAAGTGAGTGAGAGTATCTCGATTAAAGATGTCATGACCCTCGCGTGAGTGATGTATGTTTGAAGTAATGGATTGAGCGTTTTTCAATAGCTCTGTATTTTGATAGCTAGAGTTACTGGGGAATGTATCAAATGAGCTAGTGAAGTTGCTTGGGGAGAAGAAACATAAGAAGACATGAATCAACTGTTAGAGAACGTGGAGTTCGTATCACTGTGCACACTGACTCTTCGTATCGTGACAATTACCAATGATACTTAGTACTCCCGAAGAACACATTTATGCTTAAGATAGAATAATATATTTACCCAAAACACAAAATTTGCCCCAAAATGGGGAGATTGAGAAGTTACGAAGCAACAATAAATAAATAAAGTGGAAATGTCGCTTTTTCGCCTGCACGTCGGATATTTAGGGGAAAAGTCGATTTTTCTCCCTTACGTCGTATATTTGGGGGATATTTGTAGACAATTTGTCGTAACGTTTTGCATTCGAATGAACCGCAATAAGGAACAACATTTTGCTGAGTGTGTCAAAAATAAAGAATTATTACATTAAATTTATGAATATCATCATTATTACTCACGCAATAAAATACGGACACAGGCTTTTGTATGTGATGAATTTGTACTTACTTTTTCTGTTGTTTAGCTAAGGTGTTCCGACATGGTTGGCCGCCATCACAAAATACTTACGCGATGCAAGTGAGTGACGCGCTCTCTGTCTTTTTAGTTCCTTCTAACTGTCTACGTTGTTAGTCTTATAACATGAGTTTAAGCCAAGTCAGTGAAAGAGCTCGTAGACGTAGGGCAACCGTGAACTTGTCAAGAGTCCTCGGATGTCATAGATCTACTTATAACAGATGTTGGAATAAATTACGTACCGATTTTTTGAGGAGACATGACTTGCTTTCGTTTAGTAACTTTGCTATTGAAAGCACAACTACAGGTAACTGACTTTACCACCTATATATGTAGAAACTATGTCAGTTGACAGAGAAAGTAATTGTCATGAGATTCCTTCAACTGTATTACCTTCCACAAGCTGTACCAATGAAAGGCTTCTGGAAGATAATGAAACGTGTATGAAGTTCATACGCTAATAAATTTCTTATAGGATGTTCTACCGTCGATTTGCCCTATCACAAGCCCTTGAATCGTAAAGAGAAGATGAACAGGATATCAATGCATTTAATGGCATCCACCTCTTTGAGTATCCGAGATGCAGACAGGGTTCTGAATGATTTTCGCCTTCTCATACCAGACTTGCCGACGAGCATTAGAAGTCTCTTGAGGACGTGCACAAGTTGTTGGCAGCGTTGCAAGTGTGCTATGCTACTAATGAGAACTCTTCACCGGACGACAATACGTTGATCTTAAACACGGATAAGCAAAAAAGGTCAGTTCAATAATCTTACTTAAATTTCGTAGAAGTGCATTGAAACGTGAAGAAAGTTTTCTTTACAATTCCGTGGACATGGATGTCGCAGAGATGCAGGCTGGGAATAGCCGCGTCCAATATCCAAAACTTCGGATGTTTGAGAAGGTTGTCTCTCCGATTGCCAAGTAAGTATCTTTAATTTGGACATGTCATTTAAGCAGTTCGACACAATTAGACACCTCACCCTGCACGTCCGAGGAAAAAATATATATTCGCTGAGTAAGTCATCCCTACAATCTACTTCTATTTTTCCGATTTGAAAGAATGTATACTTTGCGGCTTAAAATGTTAGCAAGCTTGAGTGAACTGAATACAAATATGAAGCTGGTGGTCTCAAGGTTCACTGACCGCGAACATCCGCGTCAATTTGACTGTGGACTATCCAGCCAACAGTTCCCTTTGTCATCTGAAGAGGAACTGGGAACTTTGGACGCTTGTCTAGAGCAAAAAGACGTGAGGGACAGATTTGTAAGCACACAACATGATTGGCGCATTTCCCCTTTATTTACGACTTAATTACCAATGCATTTTCCGCTTTATTTCCCCTTTATTGGTTGTTTGGGGAGAGCTGGTTGTTCTTTGAAATCCAGTTGCGAATACTTATATTTGGCAACAGCTTTTGGCAAAATCGTATTTCAGTAGTGCAACATTTTGGGTAAATGTTTTTTAGTGGATAGTCTGTTTTTGTTCTAACTTGGAAATACTGTTGTAGTTATCTATCAGTGATAAACCCTTATGTGAAGGCACGAATGTGTCAGTCCACAACATATCAGCACAATTATATGAAATTAGGATGAATAGAAAGAGTTGAAATATTGTTATCAATAAATCATTGGGCAATATTTATCTTTTATAGATACCACCATGATACTGTCGTCACAATGTGGAGGTAGGCAAACATTGTACTAGATTTATTCAATTTTCATGTCTGATGTAAAAGTTGAAAACAATTAATAGGTCTTTGGGTATACAGTTAACTTGTAAAATGAATAAATAGATAGAGAACTTTCGTCTTCACCGATACTCAAGCATACTGAAGCTTTGGATCTCAGGGAAGAAGTAACTCTTTCATTTTTATCTCTTATTTTTTGTGTGTTGCACTAATTAATTTTCGTTTTGATCTGGGCAATCCACTTATCATACTGTTCTATTGTGCAGCGTGAATTATTTCTTTTAATTTGTAATATGACTCAATTATAATAACATTTGATGATTGTAGATTTTGTCTTTGAGAAAACTCTACCTTGTTATCATTACTATTTGACTGTTTCTTTATGCCAGCAATTTGAATCTCAATTGGAGGCTATGAATAATGGTGAATTGTCTTCAGTCGGAGATTTAGAGTTACAATTAACTACTTGCAATCGAATTGTTTCTCTGTTATGCAATCGTCTTTCAACAGGTCATTTTCAACTAGTACAATTATTAAATAATTTGAACCGGTGTGGTTATTCACTTTCTGTTACTTTGTCAACTTTATCCCAACTTAATCCACATCCTAGTATTTCAGACATATGTTCCAACGTAACATCAACACATGGTCAATTAAAACATATTCAGTCTCTCTTGTTATCCCATGAACATGATGCCTCAGATAATTTGAAAATTATTTACGCATTCCAACAAAAACTAGAAGAACGCATTAAACAATGCAAAATCAAAGCTCGAAGTTCACTTAAAACTGCTAAGCACAATGCTGTTCAAACTGATTTTATATCAAATAATGAACAATTTAATCAGCAGACGTTTTCCAATCCAAAGCCTAATGGATTTAAAAATCCAGGAGAAATTAGATACGAAACTGTAAGAAGTTCTTCTTAACAACCTCATTAATAAATCCTTCTTGATTGTCATATGATTGTTTTTTTCTGATTTGTTGTTTGCTAATAACTGATTAACTGGTTGAGTTCTTATGTATCATATTCCTGTGCTCAATTGCGGGGTGATAAATCTGAGACGCTATTGTTTGATGCCTTTTATACACCTAGTCAAGGTCTGGATCAAAAGGACAGATGTATATCCATCCATAATTTCCGTACACCATTCGGTTTTCCATTTGCAACTTCCTAGCCACCCCTAGTTATATGACTTAAGTTGCAGGTTAAGAAGCGTATGTGTCTGTATGTGAATCGGATGTCCACAGAACGTGAAAATGACATTACAATCATCCTCGGTTTAAAATAATGCGAAGAGTGGTTGGGATTAGAGATGTATCAGAGATCAGAAACACTTGAAACGAATTATAAAGCAAGGTGGTTGTTCCTTATGAGAAAAGCCATAATCATCAGTTTAACATCTTGGATTTTGGTTTGTAAAAATAATATTTAATACAAGAAAACTTTACTGTCAGTTCTTATGTATTCATAGTCATTTGTTGTTCACCTTTATGAAATTCTTCATGTCACCTAAGTATGGGATGCATCCGATTGGTGACGGATTAACACTTAATTGTTAGGTATATATTTACGAGTTTATCCATAAAATATTTTGATTCGTTGAATATATAAATCATTTTTCACTATTTAACTTTTAGTTATTAAAATATGGACTGGTTAATCCAAGAAATGTTCTCAATCGTACATTAAAGCATTCTAGTTTTTCTGAATCCGATGAACCGACGAAGTGTGAATTACAAGAAGCTTTATTGAATGCACTTGGTCAAGTGGATCGTTTAAAAAAATATCGTATAAATCAAAAAACACGTATTGATCAGTTACAAAAACGATTAGATCATATGGGAACTGAACTGGATTCCAGTGTAGATGCTATTCGTCATCATCAAAAAAATTATGAAGCACAAAAACATAAAGCCTATATGGAAATTACTCATTTGCGTAACCAATTAGCTAAAACAACTGCTTCATTAGAACAGTTCAAATTATCCTTCAGTAAAACAAATCTAAACACTTGTTCTTTGGACCAAAATATGCGAGGTTTGTGATTTATAAGATTTAAATGTGTTGTAATTTGTTTGTGTCTAGTGACTGGTTTGATCTCACGCTTATCCGTCTCTTGCTTCTCAATTGTTAGTTTGTTGTGTTAATCTCTTAGCGTTAGTTTAATGGTATGAAACGTTTGTTATAGTGTTTCCTTACCGACAGACAACTAACATAAGTTGCGTCGTCTTATAAGAGGGCTTGTACTCTCCTGTGTGTTTTTGTAATAATTCTGTCAAGTTTATTCTTTTGAACTATGGATTCCTTCCTCGCACGGTTTACTAATATTTTTTTATTTCACCATTTTAAAATGATTACTTACTGGAACTGCCCAATACGTTAATGCGACACACTTTTTAAAGATTAAAGCAACGAAAAAAAGAAACCGAATAACTATACATTACTCCATGTATTAGGTTTTAAGGCATACACTATAGAAACTCACAGCATTATGTTCTGACTGCATAGCCTAAGATTTGGACTCAATAGACTATTACGTAAATATAATTAAAAGTGCGTCAAACAGAAAAATAGGTAAGTTTTAGACGTTCAATCCTCCCGTTATTTGGTTTTTGTTGTTTCATTTTACGGACTATATCTCTCGTCAATTTCTGCAGTCTGCACAACTTGAAACATCCTGATCACTATTATAAATGTTCCATAATTAGGGAAATCAGTAGGCAATAATAATTTAGTGATGAAAATGATCGCTTGATATATGCACTTCATTGTCATTTTTCTTGTCGATATCCTAACGGTATTGGAGTTAAGCCTGTTTACATGTATATATATTCAAACTGGGTATATACTCCAGTTATCATTTATTTGCATTTATCTTTACAAAGGAAAGAAATCAGAATACTTGTGGTGTTTGCTGCTCACGTCAACAGACATAAGTAGTATGTAACACTGGTCAGAAGCGGAATGCCTGGCAGCATAAGATTGAAAAGGTCGAATTGAAGAGAACAGGAATGTAAAAAGATAGTAATTCTAATAAAAACTGGAATAAAGGGACGATAAAGTTTGTAAAAGACAACTGATGAAAGATGTTCAAATGACGTTTTTAATATATGGTTTTCATGTTTTACGAAGATACTCGGTAAATTTTGCATTCAATAATAAATTGGTCTTTCCCACCTGACTTCTCGTTAGCTACAACTAACTAAATAGTATTTGGGTTAGACATCACAGTTGTTAGTATTTTAAGAATAATTAATCGGTTGTTGTGCTACCTTTCATATTTAGCTGGTATGACGATGAGATTTCTCAGATAAAGTGCTTCACTGAAATTTAATCTTTGCTTTTTACATAGTTATTATAGTTTTTGTTCTTGTTTGTTTTAACTGGTGGCAGGCAATGACATAACTTCATCCGGTGAAATTTTGGTTGATGAAAGTTTAAAATATGGTAGTGCAAACGAACCACGCATCTTAAGTGAGATTCAGTTCAATAATCTTCATGTATCCAATAAGTCCACACCAGTATCATTGATGGGAAATAACAATGAAGCAGTAATAAATAGTTATCAAAATTCGATGCTTCATTCAATTAGTGAATTAAAGCATGATAACTTCATTAATCTGAACCAAAGTGTTAGTGAAGATTCGTTACATTCTCAGTTGTTACAGAGAATAAAAAGAGCTGAAGAGGAAGCGATTATGGCTACGGATCAGTTGAAAGCAAGTAATGCAGAGTTTCTTACTTTGAAAGAACACTTATCCCATGCAACTGTAGAACGTGCACATTTAAAAGCAACTATTGAAAGATTAGATGAACAGGTCAGTTGAATTTTGTTAAATAGATTTTTATTTGAAGCATTCATTTTATTGGTTGACATAATAAAACAACTTAACATCATTGTACATATATTTTACTCAGGTCGCGTTACTTGAAAACTCTTTGTATGAGCGTACACAGGAACTTCATAAATGTCAAATACTTCTTGTAAAATATTGCCCAACATATCAGAAGCCTGTGACACCATATTCTGTTGGACCTGAAGTACCGTAAGTTCTAATTATATGGTTGTTTTATGAAAAACCACTCTTCATTATATCTTATGATTATTTAGATTTTGCGTTCACCATTTAGTTCAATGAATATTAGTTTATGCTATTTCTTTGGATAAAATTCTAAATTTTCAGACAAAGTTTGACAAACACGAACTTCTGAGGATAGTTCCATGTTTAGAAAATTCCTCCTGATAATCTCATTAGTTGTGTTTATATTTGACTTGTATTCTAACTCCTCACTTACTCCTATGTTGACCTGATAAGTGATAAACAAAAATCCCTTGTTAATCCACATGAATTAAGGTGTTTTTAGACGTTCCTAACACCTAGACATTCTCTTTCTCTATGCATCACGCTTGCTAAATTGAAGTAAGATGTCGAACTTTTAGGAGTTTCATGTGGAATTATTACTGGGTTACTTTTTAAGGGATTCATCAAGCTATAAAACCTAGATTATAATCCTTTGGTTGGTAGTAATTGATGATCATCAACTTCTTGGATGACATAAATTATAATCGACTACGCAGGTTCAAGAACATTTACTCTGATTTTCTCCAAATACTAAGTGTTTTCGGTTCGAATCCCGCGAGTGGGATCGTGGATGCGTACTGCTGAGGAGTCCCATTACCTGGAATAAACGTTTATTCAGTGATTCCAGGTTTTCCAAGGTGGTCTAGCTTTAATTGACTCATGAATTCAACTATTAAATTACTAAATATCCGAATATCTGATAACTGTTTTCTTAATTTATTCTACTTCACTTAAGCCAGTCTTAAGATTTACAATGGATATGAACTCGTGAATTTCAGTAGCAAGTTTAAAATTTTTGTAAGATGTCAACTACCAGTACATTTACACATCTGTATTACGTGTATATTATTGAATATAACTCAGTGGCTTTTTATGTAAGACATTCAAATTTTTGGACTCGAATTGTATCACTGGGGCTAACACTAGGAATGTTAGTTGAAGCCACTTCTCTGAAGAAGAAGAAGAAGAAGAAGAAGAAGAAGTGGCTTATACTGAATCACAAAACATCAGGAAATCTAATTTCTCTACCCATTGGGATATTACAAACATATTATTTTTGTTTATAACAATCTACCCCATGCCCAATTTATTTGAAATTATCAAGTCCAACCTTGTTAATGATAATTGCAATACGTTTGTTATTGTGTAGATCATATGAATAGTTTCTTGCTTGTTATTTCTTTGTAGGACATCGGAATTATCTATTAAAATACATGAACCAAATAATAATTATACAAGCGAACCAGCAGTTTTTAATGTGAGAGGTCTTCTTCAGTTTTTTGAACCTAAAGAATCATTTCTACGTTCTCCTTCCATCAAATTCAAATTCTTACATCAATTAGGTAAGATTTTTGATTATACTTGTAATATAACTTATTCTACTTGTGTGAATTAGCTTTTATTTGAGTAAATGTAATTTATATAACAGTTGAATTATCAGCAAAGATTATAGATTAATTTTTGTATGTTGTGCATGACTTTTATGTTGAGTGTACTATTATATTATGTTAGAACTATCAGAAAAGTTTCAAAATCAGTGAACTCATTCACTCAGTACTACTTAGGTATGAACCACACTCCAAGTATGAGAGCTAGTGAGATACCATCCAGTTGTCTGAACCTAAGTACTTGGGGCGCGGGGTTCCAACCTGACACTTAGTGGGTGAAATTCGAATACCTTAACCAATAAACCATTGCTCCACTGAAAAAATTTAAGGTGATTCGATACCGATTAACAAACAGTAAGATTTAAAGAATAAAATCGACTGTTTCACCTCATATTAGTTTCGTGTACGCGTATGCCATTTTATAATATTGTTAAGATGTTTTACTATTATTTTTCACAGTAAATTCGCATAGCCTACTTACTTACGCTTAGAGGGGCATAGGCAGCTCACCAGCATTCTCCGTTGAACTCTGTCCTGGACAGTCCTTTCCAGTTGCTATTCATTCTTTGGATATCTGTTTCCGACTCTCGGTGCAGAGTGCTTTTTTGGTTTTTCTCTTTTCTTTTCCCCTTAAGGATTCCAAGTTCCGGTTCGCCTCGTGATGTAGTCTGATGATTTCCTCAATTTGAACCATTTTTTTTAAACTAGAATATTGATATAGATCATAATTAACCTTTTATATCATCGTCGAGTGGACAATATTCAGGTTAAATACAGGTTTAGACAATAGGAATAATAGGTTAGTCGATAAAAATCGTTCACTTTCGGGGTCTTAGTTCATCGAAACATTTGTATTACTAGTGTAAAATCATTGTCTACTTCGATATGTTATGTTTACTGAAATAAAATTTATGATATTGAACGTGTTAGGTATTTTACAGCCGTCCATAACATTGATCACACTACCAGTTATAATAAAGGTTTAGCTGCCTATTTTGGTGTTAAAGTTTATTCTCTTCTTAATATTGTGCGGTTTATGTAACCTTGAACTAACTCTGAGATGCGGGTACATCCAGCTGACGAGTCCCAAATAGAGACTGACCAGTTGCAGTCCTAACACATCGATGGGAAGATTCAAACAAACAACACTAAATGAATTTAAAAGTTACTTTGTTTACCCAATAATACCATTTAATTTTTATTATCCTTATTGTAGTTAACCACAAGGATTGGCTATCTGTTTTATTGAAGCTTTTGGTTGTACGTAGTCAACAACTAACATCCAGAATATCTAGTGGTATAAAACATACTTCATTTCGTCTGCAAAGTCAACCTAGACCTAAACCTATTTTTATATTTTTGATCTATTTCTTTTCTGTGCATCTAATGCTACTACATTGTTGGTTATTGTAAGTATCTTTGTATTTTCTTCATTACTCTCTCTCTCTCTCTCTCTCTCTTACTCTTTATTCTCTATTTCGCTGTACAATATTTCGTTCCATATATTATTTCTAGTTATCATCTCTCTGATTATTTAAAGTGAATTCATTTTTGGCAAGAGCCATTGTGATATGTTTCCACTTTTCTCTTACAAACTTAGAGACTCTGTTCATTCTATCAATTGTACACATCATTTCTTGACCATTTTTTTAAAAATCCTCGCTGTGAAATTTTGTTTATATTTCTATTCTTCATGATTCAATGTTACTATTTTGTTTTTCTGCAAACCTGTGTTAATTTACTTTTTTATAACAAATGAATTTGTCAATAAAATAACATACTTACATACTTGTAGTTTGTCTTATAACTTCCTTTCCTGAGGAATTTGTGTATGCATATTATTTATAAGACATGTGTCTATTGAACTTGTTCTGTGTTGCCTTAAAAAA
>NW_017386295.1:0-4776 GCF_000237925.1 Schistosoma mansoni | reverse complement strand
TTCAAAAGATTCACCACATACCCTGCAAAACTGCGTTCAGCACTTTACGCAAAATAGCAAAGTAGAGATGTGAGACACTTCCTTTCAAATACAGTGTACTGTTCTCTTCCAGAAAGGTAAGAACATAGCCAATTGGTTATCCAGCTGTCAATGTCGACGCTGATCAGCTTGTTAAGTAAGAGGTGTCTTGGAATAGAATCAAAAGCAGAAGTAAAGTCCAGGAAAGCGAAACTAACATACTTCTTACCCTTTTCCAACTCGAACACTATATTGTGATGCAGAACAGCAACGGCATCTAATGTGCTTCTTTTGCATTTGTAAGCAAACTGATATGGATCACAGTGCTCTTTTATTGCAGGTTGAAGTGGTTGTATCAGTAATTTTTCCATTGTTTTAAGGAAAGGTGAAGTTATTGCAATGGGTCTAAGTTTCGCATTTTTTATCACCAGAAGCTTTCTTTGGTATAGGGATTATCTTTATCTTTCTCCATATTTTCGGTAAGACATTAGTTGAGAAGGATATGTTAAAGATATTCGTTAATGGAGAACATAAAACATCAGCGCATTTTTTAAAAAGGAGGTTTGGGATACCATCAGGTCCTAAACACTGGGATGAATTAAGTGACTGGAGACATTTCCGGACATCATTTTCAGTGAAACTGGAAACACAATTATTCTTCAGACCCTTGGATATAGGGAGCATGATGTCAGATGACTGACGTATAAAGGACTTATTTAAGTCACAAGCATTCAGCTGGTTATCGCTCCAAGTCTTCCTGTTCCCTGTAATTTCACTGAAGGCAGTAACGGCGAATTCAGTAAATTTATCAGTGGAGCCAGATAGCACAGATGATGTGCAGTCTGGAGTCGTGTAGATATTGGTAACATAAATATATTTGTATTTATTCAGGTGTTTCGGGCGCACCTTAAAGTTAGACAGTCAATAAAGTCATTTGAAAACTTGAAACAGGCAAAAGTAGATCGACATCAGTTAACGTTTACAAACGTAGCTACTCCGCCACCACAAGTCTTTTTGTTGTTTGATCGATCCTGACGATAGATATTAAAATCACGTAATGATACTAAGCAATCATCCTGTAAGTCAGTTAACCAAGATTCTTGAATGGTGATGACACCACAATTACGATACATGTTTGACTTAGCAGAAATTGGAGATAGACCACCTTGTTAATTAGAGATCGACAGTTAGAATTAAGCAGCTCTGTAATCGACATTTGATTGATGTTCATTCTCTTTAATGCATATTGCCAACCACCATGATGTCTCTTATTGTACTTGTTTGTGATTTTTGCAGCGAAAGGACGTAAGCTTCTCATAAACGCGCCTGTATGGGTTATGCGATTAATAGACATAATGATAAGTTAAAACAAAATTAAAAACCCAGATAACTTGTTGAAATATTTAGATGGCAGAGACAGGTAGCCCAGGTATTCAAACAGGCCGCCTACCTGCCTTTCCGTTGTGTACCCAACATCAGAACGAGCCGATGAATCACATATTACTGCAGTTAACTTAATAGCTATGTATTTATTGAACCTAACACTCAGTAGACGCGTTTCAGTCGTCTCTTTTATTTCAGAAATAGTATCGGCAGAAATTTCGTTGAATCGTGTCGGCTTAGTTTTTCCTCCGTAGATCCCTATCATGAAGACATGACTAAGTCTAGGGGCAACGATCCTTCCTAATACAGGCCACAAATGTTGACTGGAGCTCCTTGACATAGAAAGCCCATCTACAATAATATACAATTGCAGAGTGTCAAAATCACAAGTACACAACCAACGTTCAACATATCTTAGCAGGTTGGTTTTCAATCCAATATGGTAGTAAACCCCACTGCTGATGGACTTCGGTTCGAGAACAAGTGCAGAGAACGTGTAGTTCGTATCACTGTGCACACTGACTCTTCGTATCGTGACAATTACCAATGATGTTGGTTGACAGTCGTGAATTTCTATTCTTCATGATTCAATGTTACTATTTTGTTTTTCTGCAAACCTGTGTTAATTTACTTTTTTATAACAAATGAATTTGTCAATAAAATAACATACTTACATACTTGTAGTTTGTCTTATAACTTCCTTTCCTGAGGAATTTGTGTATGCATATTATTTATAAGACATGTGTCTATTGAACTTGTTCTGTGTTGCCTTAAAAAACCTGCTTGGGGTAATATCACTGAGAAGCGATCAATTTCATGTTTGTCTAGTCCTTTAAGTGTTGATCAAGTTGAATTGTAGCCACTAATTTAGGTGAGCCAACACCGCATGCACTGTGTTGAGATGTTAAGTAGTGGTTGGAGGTAGTCAGCAAGAAACTCTAACCATCGAACATCTTTGAACTTTGAATCATACTGCTACAGAATCTTAACAAACCTATTAGATAGTTTAACCCGTTTATAAACAAATATGCTTGAATAATCTAAGTATTTTCATCTAAAACTCTAAGAGTACATGTAATAAGTCATATTTTTGCTGTTTACTAATCCTTCGTAATCAATAACTATGCATTATATTCTTGAATCTTGAAAGAGGATATTGTAGGAACTATTATATTTCCTGTCTACTTATGTTATTGAGTCGTGTCAGTCCAGTATAATCATATCAATTCACTCAGTCTTTTGAACTTCACTACATCCTGAATATGTTATAAATGTTTTCGAGTTTTTCCTGTTAATTACAGTTTCATAAGGCTCGTAACACATTAGATGGCAGATTATGCAGACAGTCCATTTATTGCTTTGTAGAGAAATATCAGATTGTTCCTTAACCTACGGTGCCATAAAGGTTCTAAAGAGAGGTGCTTACATCTACTTGTGTAATCAAGAGTGGTGTCACTTCCTAGCAGTTGGCGTGTAAAGCGTCTTTGAACATCTTCTACTCTTATTTTGTCAGTGGTATTCATATTAGAGAAGTATTCTAGGGAAGGTCGTACACATATTTTGTAAAGGGTAAGCGTAAGAAGACAGATTATTTACTAGTTCAACTCTAAAATACTTCGTCACAAAGTGAATTTGCAAGGTAAGGTATTACAGAACTTTTATAGATTTGCTTGCGTGCATGGATTTTAATGTTTTTACGTCTCGTTCTACCAGAAGATATACAAGGAAAAAGATATGAATGAAGTGGATGGTTAGTATCTGATAAGATAACACCTGCCAAGAGTTTGCAAGACTTAAGATGTCTATCCACAAGCATATTAATAATGACTTCAAAAGATTCACCACATACCTTGCAAACCGCCTTCAGCACTCTACGCAAAACAGCAAAATCTTTTCTCAAAAGCCCAGCAAAGAATAATGGAGAACAATATAGAATAATAGGTAATATGCAAGAGTTTACAAATTGTAAGAGTAAATGGCGAGTAATCCCAAAAGCATGCAGCGTCTTTATGTAGTATGTCAAACGGTAAACTTTTTTCGATAAGAGTAAAACATGAGAAGACCCATAAAGATCAGAGGAAAAAATGACACCAGGATATTTGACCTTCGACACTGTGTTTATTAAGGAGTCTCCAATGGCACAAGCATTATGGGATCCCAAAATAGAGTGTAGGTTCTGTCCATGTCTCAAGCTAAAATTAACAGCTTGACATTTAGATGGATTGAGTAAGAGACCATTACCAACAGACCACCTTTCAATATGAGATAAAAATTCATTCATTTTTATGGGATGTAAGGAGGTAGAAATCGGCATACATACAGTGAGGTCGTCCGCATATTTTGCAAAAGTGTTTTCTGTGGAAGATGGCAGATCATGCAGAAAAAAAGAGCTTCTTTTGCATTTGTAAGCAAACTGATATGGATCACAGTGCTCAGAGAGATGATAACTAGAAATAATATATGGAGCGAAAAAGAGAATAAAGAGTAAGAGAGTGACGAAGAAAATACAAAGATACTTACAATACTATTCGTCATGATTGAAAAAATTATGAAACACAAAAACGTTGAACCTATATGGAAATTACTCATTTGCGTAATCAATTAGCTAAAACAACTGCTTCATTAGAACAGTTCAAATTATTCTTCAGTAAAACAAATCTTAACACTAGTTCTTTGGACCAAAATATGCGAGGTTTGTGATTTATAAGATTTAAATGTGTTGTAATTTGTTTGTGTCTAGTGACTGGTTTGATCTCACGCTTATCCGTCTCTTGCTTCTCAATTGTTAGTTTGTTGTGTTAATCTCTTAGCGTTAGTTTAATGGCTTCAAAAGATTCACCACATACCTTGCAAACTGCCTTCAGCACTCTACGCAAAATAGCAAAGTAGAGATGTTGGACACTTTCCTTCAAATACAGTGTACTGTTCTCTTCCAGAAAGGTAAGAACATAGCCAATTGGTTATCCAGCTGTCAATGTCGACGCTGATCAGCTTGTTAAGTAAGAGGTGTCTTGGAATAGAATCAAAAGCAGAAGTAAAGTCCAGGAAAGCGAAACTAACATACTTCTTACCCTTTTCCAACTCGAACACTATATTGTGATGCAGAACAGCAACGGCATCTAATGTGCTTCTTTTGCATTTGTAAGCAAACTGATATGGATCACAGTGCTCTTTTATTGCAGGTTGAAGTGGTTGTATCAGTAATTTTTCCATTGTTTTAAGGAAAGGTGAAGTTATTGCAATGGGTCTAAGTTTCGCATTTTTTATCACCAGAAGCTTTCTTTGGTATAGGGATTATCTTTATCTTTCTCCATATTTTCGGTAAGACATTAGTTGAGAAGGATATTTAAAGATATTCGTTAATGGAGAACATAG
>NW_017386297.1:5659-22760 GCF_000237925.1 Schistosoma mansoni | reverse complement strand
GTTGACTAGCTCTAGGTTATTCCAGCTGGACAACGTTAGAAACTAGACAATTAATGCTAAGTATCATCAAGGTCTACTAAACACTAATAATGTTATAACTGTTTGGTCGAACTGATACAGGTGCTAAATGCCATTTTCGGAATCCGCTCTTTGGCAATCGGTGGGGATGCTATAATCTTGATCTTGATCAGTGAATCCATTTTCCTTCATCAAATTTTTTCAGATATTTTTAGTTTCAAATACATTGTATCAGAGTTCTTCTCCTGATAAGTTGTAAAAGGATTGACATCGTAAATTGGTAACAGTGCAGACACCTAAATACATCCAGAGGGAGATATCTGTTTATGATATCGGGAGATAACTGACACAGCTAACCTGCAAAGTGAGATCTTCTGGAGTTTTCCAAATGTTGACAATTATCAAGGTATTATTCCTAACCAACCGGAGATCAGATACTTCTAAAATATGTAATAACTAATAAAAGGTGTTAAAATGGGTAGTATTTACATATTCATTCTGGTCCTCAGGTTGAAATGAAAATAGTTTACATCGTTACAATTTTAATCAAACAATCTGTTATGTTGAGCAATGGTTTCGAACAGACAATTGGAGATAATGTGTATTCATCAATAATTAAAAGTGTATTTGTTTAGAGATACTTCACATTTATGGAGTTGGACATTATAATGATTTCTCTACCACAATGGAGACTGATTCATCAGTGTGAGATTGAATAATCCTCAGAGAAATGAGTCTCTATGCTAAAGAATTAAGAATAAACTTTATTAACTCTCATTAATTGTATTCTACTTTCCTCTTCTTTTGTTTTCGTAAAAGAAAAGAAAAATCAATTAAAGCAGTGACAGTAATTGAAGCTATGTAAATGGTTATTTTATACTTTCCCTATCTTATCATAATTATGATTGATCTGATATGTATATAATTCATCTTATTTTGTTTTATTGAGTTAGCGTTTAATTTTTAGCATAATTTTGTATCTATAGAATGATGTTTTCAACCCTATGATCAACCTTCCTCTTTTATTTGGGATTGAAATCGGCGGTAATATTAAAAGATTTGATTTGTATATGAATATTTCAATACTTACAATTTTCTGTTTTTGGCGAACTATTTGTTGAATTCATCTTTCTTATTTATTGCCATAATGAGTGTACTTCGTTTACTTATCATTAATTAAATCTTAATAAATATACTTAAATGTCTTCAAATGTATTTTTCGTTAATGGTAATGAGAGGATAAACTAAAGGCAAACGGCAACAAAAAATAATAAAGTACATAAAAAAAACACAATATGATCAACACTCTGGATAAGTAGTCAGTATTACTGTAATGAGCAAGAACACGAGTGGGGAAAATCGAGTGTGTATAATCACAAATTACAATAAGCGACTGGTACTAGGTCTGAGTCACAGAGTGAATATCAACTCTGAGATGCAGGTACATCCAGCTGACGAGTTCCAAATAGGATGAAACGCGCTTCCGGGATTCCACTGCTAGCCACTATCCATCTTTGTTTATTTGATAATTTAAGTTGTGATATGTACTATTTTATTGGACAAAAACTGAGGTGGGAAAAACTAATTTATTCTTTAAAGTAAAATCATACAATGGTTAAGTAAAAATACAAAAATCATACATTAAGTACGTCTTTTGGGTATCTTTCATTTGTCCTGTACATACTTCTTCACTCTTCAAATTCGATTATTATTTCAATTCTTATTTGTTTCCCTTTTCGTTCTCTTCAATTGAATCTTCTCGAACTTCTACTGGTAGGTATTCCACTTCTTATTGGTACTACATACTACTGATATCTGTCAACATAATTAGCATATATGACACTATTCCTTTTATGGTTAAGTAAGGAATTAACATACCTTTGATTGTAGATAAAGGCTTCAACTATTCATTGAATTTCAATTAGCAATAATATAAACATAACATTTTATGGCTTTTATTTATTCACTATGCCAAGATGATTGAATAACTTCTTAAAATAGACATATATTCAAAACTTTCTACGCTCTTTGATAATATTAATTCTGATTTTTATCTTGAAGAAGCTCAAACCAGTCTGCTAGGGGAGGAATTGAAATTATTTAAAGTCACTAAGATTACTTCAGATATATTTTGATATATAATGTCTTGTATGTAACTTGAACTACAGTCAAACTATTAGGGTTCGCATTCAATTCTTGGTGGTTAGTTTGTAGACACACTGCTGAGAAGTTAGATACTATGAAAAACGGTTATTCTGTGTTTCTAGGTTTGCAGTATTTGTTTAACTTAGATTTGTTCGTAACCTGACCAAAAATGGATAATCTTCGAAACCTCGTGATTGATAATTCTTTTTCCAGCTCGTTTAGTGTTGGTGAAGGGTACTATTATTTTTGTCGGGGTAATTATGCCCCAAAAGAAATGATAACCTGCTTTTTTCTATGAAGCCGATTTTATGGAGCAGAAGACAGGAGAAGCTTTGAGAATGAAGCTGATATCGTAAGCCCATCTAAGTTAGGCAACCACTGATGGCATGGGGTTACTAAATAAACATCTTATTAGTGCACATTCACGGTCCCGTAGCTGATGACCGAAGCCAGGACCCTTGCTACCACGTGCTAACTCCAACTTTCCAGACCACTGAGTTGGAACCCGATACTGTACAAGTCTAACTTCAGCCAATGTAACTACCAAAAAAATTAAAGTTTACTTTTGTAAGAATTAGGAATTTTAATATACACACAGTATATTTTATTACCCTTTATCTATTTATAGTCATTTTTCTCAAATAAATGTCTGCGTTTGTTCAATGCCTAGGGATATTACCCTAAACATCTGATTAACAGAACAGTCTTTTCAAAGCAGTTAATGTGTTCCCCTAAAGGAACATTATGCTGTTCATGAAATCATTGGCAGTTGTCTGCAAACCGAATCATCATTTCTCTTATTAGGGCAGCGATTTTTAGTGTTTGTTGACGGATAACGCATACAAGTCTGTTTTGAATATGCAAATTGCTTTACATGAGATTAAGGCTTTTGTCCAATAACATTCTGCATCAGTTCATAAAATTAATATCATAGAACGGTTACTATAAAATTACTGGTGTTTCATAAATGTGGAATGAATGTTAGTCCATTGATCCTAATCATCATGTAACTGGTAATCAAGTCTATCGAGGTGTGACTAATGGAGTTTAACTATGTCATTAGTTGTACAATTACTAACCAACGAGATTAAACAAAAGCTGTGTGTTATTGGGAATCGATTACAGTCAGGATTATAAACTGGTGGATGTGGAGTTAAAAGTCAGAATGTTAAACAATAATTGCGGAACCTGAAGGTTCTTGGTTCGATTCCCGGTGGGCAGAGGGACATGAGTATGTAGTGGCCGGTACTAAGTCACACCCACATGGGTTATTCTAGCTTCCAGGCAGATAAGTTTATTCATTTTTCTTGAGTTATATTCTGAACTTGTCCATTATTAGCTAACTAAACTTAATTGTTTATATATGGGTGTGTGTTAGTCTCTTATCCAACTCATCACCTATCTGTAACCTATTTTTGTTTGACTATAAATATCGATTCACGTTTGGTTAAATTGAGTTAGCTCATTTGTCTTCTTCACTGCTCGTCATTTCGATTCGCGTACCTCTTTTCCCTTCTCTTTTTCGGTTTTGTCTCTCCAATCATCAGTTGTATGAAATATTCATATTTGAAATCCATTCCCATATTTGACTTATTATTATTCCATTATTCACTAACGTGTGTTAAGTAGACAATTATATACCAGGATTGACGGCATGTATGTCTCCATAGCAATCATCATACAGTATAACTGGAGTCACATATCTAACCACTAAAAATATACACCATTAAGAAATGACAATACTAAAAGGAGACGAATGTCCAGTAATTCCTAGTTTTCATTGATTATATAACTAAAACCGATCTTCTCAATAGTTGAGATCATGAGTTAATTGAAGCTAGACCACCACGAAAAACCTGGAAGAACTGGAGGGTCGTTTCGTTCTATTGTGGGACCTCTCGGAAGTGCGTATCCAAATACTCACCAATGACTGGCTTCAAGAGGTATTTCCTGGAGTTTTAGTGAGAAGCAGTAACCAGTGGAGTTCAACCAGGTCTGTTGTGAGATAGTAACTCACTAAACACAATGATGGATATGTCGCTCAATTTCAAGGAT
Source organism: Schistosoma mansoni (assembly GCF_000237925.1). Taxonomy (NCBI): domain Eukaryota; kingdom Metazoa; phylum Platyhelminthes; class Trematoda; order Strigeidida; family Schistosomatidae; genus Schistosoma; species Schistosoma mansoni. The sequence goes on along the minus strand of NW_017386297.1, from coordinate 18,542 downwards.
TAGTTGTAGTTAGAAATTAAAACCGCAAGATGCGGTGTAAGCGTTAATCGTTCACTTGCGAGAGCGACATGTCCTGAGTTCGAATCTCGCGTGGCGGGATCATGGATATGCACTGGTGAGGATTTCCTCAATAGGACGAAACTACCGTCCAATCCTTCGAGGTTTTCGATGATGGTCTAGCTTCAACTACTGAATTGACTAAAATCTCCACAAACAAACCCCTTCTGATATTAAAATTGATCTGTAATATGTTAACAAAAGAAAAAGAAGTATATAAATAAAATATAATGAATTTGGTTTTAAAAATACAGAAAACACAGGAGCGTGTGACTGAATTGGCGGCCTGTTTAAACATCTGGGCTACCTGTTCCTGTCATCTAGATATTTCAACAAGTTATCTAATTTCGTTTGTTTTAATACATCATTATGCTTATTAATCGCACAATCTATTCAGGTGCGTTTCTGAAAAGTGTAAGACCTTTCGATAATGTAATAAGAAGACGAAGATTATCAGAACTATGTGATATATAAGATCTTTCGCTGTAAAGGTTATAGAAGGCCTAATTAGAGATATCGTGGTTGCTGGCAATATGCAGCGAGAAGAATGTACATTATCCAAATGTCGATTGACTGGGCTGCTAACTTCTAACCGGCGATCACTCAATATTTATCGTCAGGAAGGACGAAGAAGTAAGAAACGGAAACTTGTTGAAGTACTTTGTGCTGAGAATTCCATATTGTACCAAAAATATAATATTGAATAATGCTAATAATAATAATATAATATATATAAATATGAACTGTATTATAATAAATATAAACATTATCTAATATCAATTAAGTCATTTGTTTTAATCGTAATTGTTTAATAGATTCAGTTCGAATTATAAAATAGATTAATGCTATAATAGCAATAGTTAATAGAATAGCAGCAAATACAATTAATGCAATTGTTCCAGGATGTACTTCATGAAGGTGAAGAAAAAAACAAAAGAAAAAAGAGAAAAACTTATTAGTTTATTAAATAAAGTAATCGTAAACCTATAAGATAATAGGTCTTAGATTTTCACAATTGATTGATCACTGGATGGTGATCAATGTTATGCGCGTCAAGATCGAATGCTATCGATCAAGTTGCAATGTGGCCACTAGTCTAGGTGGCTGGACACTGCGTACACTATGTTGAGATAAGGTGGTAGTTGGAGGTGGTCAACAGGAAACCCTGGATCCGGGTTTCGCGCTACTTGGCACTTGTTAGCAAGGTGTACCTATAATCTTGAGGGAACTGATGCTCCCTGACCGTGTCACTCAGCTTCACAGTCAGACTCGATACCATTGAGCTATTCGGGCTGCGACCAACCTCCTGTAGAACTGAGACATAATCACAATCGATTGATCACTGGGTGGTGATCAATGTCATGCGTGTCAAGTTCTTCTTAGTGCTGATCGAATGCTATCGATCAAGGTCTCAGATTTTGACATGGATTTCATTTATCTATTGAGTTAAATAGAGTTTTAGCAGTTTAGATGATGTCAGTGCGTGATGAAAATCTTAAATCTAATATGTAACCTTAACTATCAACTGTGAATGATAATTCTAATTCCTCACATTGGTTTATAACCATCATTTAGGGGGGGGGTTAGTCATAGATGGTAGGTAAAGAGTTTCACATTCACTATAAGGTCATTCAAAGGTCGTCCATAAATTATAGTCTCACCCGAGATATTTTTTGAGCGGTAAATAATGTTGCAAGATCATATAATTCAATAATTATTCTAAACTTAATATAAATCTTGTTAAATATATTAAAATTACTTGGTTAAGGTTAATTAATAGTTCACTATAGCTGACTTTGCAATAAATCACTGTACATATGGATTAGCAGATCACAGATTAAGATGCTCAGTTTTTAATTACTAAATCTCAGGTTCGAATTCATTCTATTTAATTTTATTTGAGTAAACTGAGCAGTATCATTGACTCTTACACTAAGTTTGTGACATAAAATCAAGTAAACCAATTTGTAGCCGGTAAATGAATTACTAAAGGGATACAAATAAGTCCCCGACCGTTGCTGCTACCATGGCGCGGTGGTCTAGCTTGTCTATCGTGATGAACCAATCGAACTATACTGGCTGGAACAATCGTTCCTCAAGGTCCTACCATGTCAGACAGGTTGGTTGAAGAGAGGTAAGACTAAAAGCAGCAAACCCAAGGTCTGAAGGCGAAGTCGTACTGCTGACTGTACAGAGATGTGATGAGAATAAGGTGTTTCCTTCGGACAACCAGCATAACAACGATGCTGCACTCCCACAGGGAGCGGTGGGGTTATAAAAAGCGGACTATAAAAATGCACACCTCACCTTGTCCCACGGATATCCGTCTCCGGAGGTAAGGTCCCAACAAGTACGGAGTTAACACGAACTTTACTCACAAAAAGGTCGTGTGTGACCGACCTCAAGCAGTTGTCCCTTGAGCACTGCGGTCACTCTCTCAGGTCATTAGGATCACTCCCAATCCAATTTTCTTTTCAGGTACCTCTAGAAGAACCCTTCCACAGTGTGGGCAACCGGGAAGTGATGACTTGCCTTATACCTTTAATAGCACTCAAGATCACTGACTGACTGACAAATAAGTCGCTCATTTATATCTTCTTCATTTACATTGATCTTGATCAATGTTACAGATCAATTTGGTGTGCGCAAATTACACGAAAGTTTTGAAATGACACTGATCTATTTTTGTCTAATGATAGTGAATATTAAATGTTCTCTGGATGTATGTTTCCATATAACGTTTTATGTTACAGTTTCGTTTTCCCCCAATAAATATTGAAAATAACGAATAAAATGGCCTAATCAAGTTCATCAACTGAAAGCTCTCTCTCTTTCTCTCCCACTTGTATGTAATATTGATTATGTTTCATAGTTGAAATTAGAGGCGATTAAAGTCGAATATACTGTCAGCTCTGAGTTAATCAATCAGAATTGTGTGTTTTGCTCAAAATTTGAGGTAAAGTAATAGATAACTTGTATATGATTATCAATGAAGTAAATATTGGTACAATTTAGTCCTTGAAATGCTTGAAACTAAAGAAAATATCTATTATGCAACTCAAAAGTGAATTTAAGATGATTCCTAAGCTTAACTATAAAACATACCTGATCCTAAGACAAAATGTATTTTAAAGTACTTGATATATTTGAATGAGAAATCGAGAGTACTTTATGAAGTTAGATAGTTTTCTTTCATTGTAATTCTTACTTTTAATTTCAATCCCAAGTCTCCCGAATTTGTACACAAAAAGGTTACAAACCATTGCACCATAGTTGATGTTAGCTCATGACGAAAACCTTAACCTTAATGATATGTGGGCGAAAAAAATAATGATTTGTTGTTTGCTTAGCCAGACTTGTAGAAAGTCTGATGGGTACTAAATGAGTTATATATTCTCTTACCCTTATTATTATTGTGATTGTTATCGGTTATTGATGTGCAAATATACTGATATTCCAGTCAGGCTAGTCATGTGTTCTTAATCTGAGTTGTATTGAAGTCCTGTATAATAGGCTGTGAGAGGAAAATTAGTATCCCATTCGTGCAGACGAAGAAGTAATGTCAAGAACAGAAATGTATTTTATTGTAGAAATGTTTTTTAGCATGATACTCTTTGAGCTACTATTCTTCCAGTACTTTTGCGTTTTTTTACAAATGAAGTCACTTTTTTGTTAAGATGTATCTATCTACCAGTTACATAAGATTTATCGTTAAAGACTAACTTAGTTACGCCTGTTACTCCCAATAGAGTATAGGCCACCGAACAGCATTTCTCAACCCACTCTGTCCTGAGCATCCATTTCAAATTGATGCAATCGCTGTTCGTTCTTCCCATGTCTGTCTTCATTTCTCGACGTAATGTGTTCTTTGGTGTTCCTCTCCTCCTTTGGCCTACAGGATTCAATGTGGGGGCTTGTCTTGTGTCACAATTGGGTGATTTCCTCAGTGTATCCTATCCACTTTCAGCGCTTCTTCTTGATTTCTTCCTCCACTAGAATCTGGTTTGTAGTTTCCCACAGTAGGTTGTTGCTGATAGTGTCTGGTCAACGGATCTGAAGTATTTTGTGTAGACAACTGTTAATGAACACCTGTATCTTCTGGATAATAGCTTTCGTAATTCTCCAGGTTTCCCCCCCATACAGTAAAACTATCTTGACATTTGTATTGAAAATTCTGATCTTGGTGTTGGTCGACAATTATTTTAAGTTTCATATGTTCTTCAGTTAAAGTGACTGACATCAAACCACTATGAAACTATTGTAACTTATAGCTCACACAATGCAAAGTATCACAATCAGAATATTTGTTTTCTAAATACCAAGCTATAAATACAATACAACAGTACAGGAAATTAATGGCTTTAAAAACAAAATATGTATTCTATACAAAAAGTTTCTAATTTTATTGTATTATGAAAAAATAATTCTAAAACGTACGTGTACAATTTTTCCCTGGATCACTTGGATTTAAATCTTTCCACATTGGATCACATGTACATGTGACACCATTATCAGTATTTCTACATGATGCATGTTCACCACAAAGTGATCGAGTTTGTGAACATGTAATAGTTGGTGAAATTCCTATGAAAATAAAGAAGACAACAACAACAACATCATAACGTTTAAAAAAAAATAAGCTTAAGAGGTAAAGATTGTTATATTCTAGTGAAGACGTAAGTACAGGTAACTCTCAAGACCTATTAACGGACGATTATTCTATGTATATTCTTATTGTATAACTATGGAGTAACTAGATTGTGTATATCTATATTCATCTTATTATAAGCTTCATTTTGACCTATGGATTGATATTATACTGTACCTAAATTATACTCAGTTTATTGATTTCTGTCTCCTACGTCCACAGCCACATTTGGCTTGATCTTGTACAAATATTATTTTCTATTTTATGGTGCGGTGTGGTCTGTCTATCTGGTACATGAACCGAGTATGCTTGAAATAAATGATTCACATAGCAGAAGCTGCAATAAGTGTTCTGGACTCAGTTGGAAGGGCTGGGCGTACAAGGGACCAAAAAGGACGCTAGACTGCTCATACAATTTGAACGTCATTGATTTGACAGTGTTAAGATTAAACAAGTTGTATTTCGATTGGTGGATAATTCGCGTGATAATAAGCCGGACATAAGACCACAACAAATTAGCTTACGGCCGTTTTTGTTTTTTAAATTCATAACATTTTGGTAGTCTTACATGACAATCGAGTCAAAATTTTCAGTTACTTTGACGTGAAAAGTCAACTAGTCATCATTCTGACTACGAACCAGTTGATGTGGATTCGAATCACCTGGGTTCTTAATCAGCTAATTTGAGAGTTTCATAATATATTAATATCAATACTTACTGTATATAATTATTGAAAACCTGCAGTAATATTACTTATCACAGAATCACCAATTGCTATCAAACTTGATCGTCTTGATGTACAAGTAGTTCTTTAGAAATTATGACAAATATCTTGTCTTAATGAAACTGTCTAGAAAGAACATGTATGAAGTACGAAAACATTGTACTCATCAAAAGTGGATATCTGTGACTTCAAGAAGGTTCCAACACAGGACTATCAGATGACTATCGTAGGAAGTGCTTAGTCTTCAAACTAGTGAGCTGAGATACAATTTATAAGTGCAGTCAATTCACTACACCGCAGGGTCACCATGGATCGTATATTTGTATTGCTGAGGAGTCTCATACTATGACAAAAAACCGTACTGAGGTTCACGGTTTCCATTGGTTGTTGTTCAACAATCATCTTAAACCTTTTACATTGAAGTTCACTTATATTTGATGGTCAGGTTAGCCAACATTAATTACATTTGATCGGTTTTATTATCATCATACATCAACTGAATAAATGGCAGCAAAACGTTTTAAATTTTACACCACAAAAGTTTGAAATATAACAAAACCTTAGGATTCAAACAGGGAAGCCTATTGGTTTAAAGAGCAGACTCCACATAAATATGTTGACCAGGACGGTATTGATGACACATAAGTTGCTTGATGACATGAACATCCTAAAATCTCTTACCACCAAGCAGGACTGACTAGTTCATGAGTCAATTGAAGCTAGACTACCATGGAAAACCTAGAGGGACTGGACGGCCGTTTCGTGCTGTTGAGGAACTCCTCAACAGTGAACATCCACGATCCCGTCACGCGAGATTCGAACTCAGGACATATCGCTCTCGCATGCGAACACTTAACACCTACACCACTAAGCCGATCGGCATCTAACGGTGTTAATGTGTAACACCAACTAATCCATGAAATCCAGCAACACATCCGTCATTATCTTCAGTGAGTCACTATCTCACAACAGACTCGGTTGAACTCCAGTGATCACTGCTTCTTACTAGAACTCCAGGAAATTCCTCTTGAAGTCAGTCACTAGTGAGCATATATTGATTAATATCAGAAGGAGCTTTTGTGAATATTATAGTATTTTTAATAGTTGAGATCATGAGTGGCCTACATTAAGTCACAAAACATCGGAAATACAATTTTTCTTCTCATTCGGACTGGCTCATAGTGACTTGCTTCAGAAGGTATTTCCTGGAGTTCTAGTGAGAAGCAGTGACCAGTGGAGTTCAATCGGGTCTGTTGTGAGATAGTAGCTCACTGAAGACAATGGTGGATGTGTCGCTCAATTTCATGGATTAGTTGAAGTTAGACATTAAAAGCGTTAGATACTGGCCGGCTCAGTGACCTAGAGTTTGTTATTTGATAAGTTAATTTTGTTTTGTGAAGAAAATGGACCTATCAAATTTTGACACAAACGTATAGTTATTGATAAACGAACCGACTTATTATTGTCTACCATTGGATAATATTATTATCTGATCACTTTAGCTAAAATTAATCACTAGTGTAACCTCGACCACTGTTAAAAATCTTTATCCTTCTATTGATCTATCTAATGCAGTAATTCTCAGTTTTTCGGACGGCCGTCTAGTCCTTCCAGGTTTTCCATGGTGGTCTACCTGCAATTGACTAATCATATCAACTATATAAAATTACTAAAATCTCCACAAAACCACCTTCTGATAAGTAGGTTTATTACTGAGTAGTCACATGCTAAGATGACATAACTGATGAATATATATATATATATACTTTCAACAGTTACCGGGTTAAAGTTGGTACATAATTAAAACCATAACATTCAACAATCTTCATAAACTTCTCGTTCTAGTATTAACACCATGGGTTATTTATAAAGGGACAAATCATCTAATCTTTCACATAATGCTTATACTCTTACTACTTCTACCACTATGGGATTTGAATCGACAACTGCATATCTGTGCTAATATGTTATGGCAACTCGAACTGATGTACATACGTACGTACGTACGTACGAAGTTCTACGTTGTGACTGACTGACATATAAGTTAGAATTTAAACAATTAAACAAACAATATTACATACGTGTTGATTCAATACCACTTAAATAATTTCCACTTGATAAATTAAGCTTTTGATAACCATTAAATAATAATTGTGAAAATTGTGCTTGATTCAATTGTGAACCAGCTAATGTTTGTAATTCAATTTGTGCATCACCTTGAACAGCATCAGTTGTAGTATTATTATTAGAATTTTGAATTTGTCGTTTAGATTGTAAATTTAATGTCGTTCGAATGAATCTATTTAATGTACATGTTGCACCTTGAGTTATTCGGGTATTCTCTGTTAGTATACTCTGTAATAGCTTAAATAGTATTGAAGAGAATGTAGAATGTAATTCAATTTACATAAAATATCATTTAATTGCTAATCATTAGGAAAAAAAACTATAAATATTTTGTAAGCAAAGATGGATAATGGGTAGCAGTGGAATCCAGGTTGGAGCGCGTTTCGTCCTATTTGGGACTCGTCAGCTGGATGTACCTGCATCTCAGATTTGATGTTCACTCTGGGACTCGAACTCAATTCCTTTCGCTTCAAATGCCGTCGCGTTATCCACTTAGCTACTGAGTTCTGATAGCAACTTGCTTATGCAATGGGTTAAAGTTTAAATTCACTTAGTATTGTTTGCTTGAATCTTCCCATCGATGTGTTAGGACTGCAACTGGTCAGTCTCTTATTGACGTATGTGCATACTGTGCGTATTGCCTCGATATAGCCTAAATTCACAAGCGTTGTAAGCACAGATGGATAGTGGCTGGTAGTGGAATCCAGGATACACGTTTCATCCTATTTGTTACTCATCAGCTGGATGTACCTGCATCTCAGAGTTGATATTCACTCACCAATTGCAGTCCTAAACATCAATGGGAAGATTAAAATAAACAATACTAAGTGAATTTATAAATATTTTGGTTATCCAACACTTGTAAGCATGTAAAATATAATGAGCATGGTAGATTTGACAAATTTTGTCGAAACATCTCAGAATTTAAATCTAAACATTAATGATTTAGTTTGAAGAGAGGATTAAAAAATGTTATAACAACTGAAGACCCGTTTTGGGCCTTTCTAATTCTCCTAGTAGGATTGAAGCTGATGTCACCCAGTATAAATGTTGGAGACGTTATTTTGGAGGTATACATATCATTTCTGGCTGTTATACTAGATGATAAAAATTCAAATCCAAAGGGAAAGATCATTTTTCACAAGGTTATAAGTATGTCCAAGTGTTGAGTAAGAACTAGCAGTGCGTCTTGTTGACTACCTCTAACTACCTAACACCTCTTAAACTTCTGTTTCGATACGTGTGTGAGATGATGTATTCATGAGTCTTGCATTTCGTATATTATGGACACAATTATGGTTGTAATTTGTAAAAAAACTATACACAATATTCGCTTTCTGAAATGATAGATTTCAAGTGAAAAGATGACACATACCAAGGAACAGTAGTTTGTAGATAGGGTTTTATAAGCACTCGATGTTTTATCAGCATAATCATTTGACCACGTAACATACTTGCCAGTACTGAAAGCGTATATAATTGCTTTGACTTGAAATGTTGTAGATACTAAGCATTTAAAACAAAACGTTATTGAAAAAAAAGAAAGATTAAGTAATTTCTTGTGTTTATTTGAGGGAATTGTTTTAGAGATTAACATAATTCTTAGACAGCGCTCTTCATAAATTGACTTCATTCAAGATACCGTTGTAAACCAGGAAGGACTAAGCAGCACTTTCTTGCTTTTATCGGACTACTCGGTAGTACGCACTCACTAGCGAACTAGAGATTGAATCACGGAACTTCGTGATGTAGTGTGGGTTATTTATGTATGTAAGTAATATATAACGATGGTCAGGCAAAGAATGTATTTCAGTAGATCGATAAGGAAAAGACGGGAACGGAACTCAATTGGTATGAAAATGTATGAACAATGAAATCAGAGACGATGGACTAACATTTGCAGAAGGAAAAGTCAAGATTGATACAATTGGTTGACATTTTGCAAATTGATTATTTACTGTATGATTGTCAGATTTTAGTGACATATTCTGTAATTTTGTATTCAAGTACATTCGATTGTCCCTACTCGTGTTCTTGTTCACTACAGTGAGAACACTTGATCATTAAAGCCACTGAACCTACGGTAAACGGTAGAGTTCCAAATACTCAATAGTTTAATACTGGAATGAAGCAGTTATCCAGTGTCTTTTGGGAACTAATGGTATCCCAAATGAGGTAACGCTGTGACGAATGCAGCCTAATTTCAGACGTGTCACCTTATGGGGTTAAGATGCATTTTCATCAAGTATTGCTCGAGAAAGTAAATATTTTATCATAAATGGAGATTATATTTTGTGATTCACATACCAAGAAACATAATGATTGTTAATCTGCAATAGGTATGGTGGAGTGTGAATGTATGATGAATGTATACATGATCTGTTCTAAAACTAGCTTGCTCAGTCTGATGATCATCAGAGATCCCAACAGATCAAATTAAACTACAAGTCAACTTATCATTTCTAACAATCTTTTTACAGAATAGGCACACCCATTTAAAGGAAAGTAACATCTACCATTTCATTCCAATACACTGAAACACATTTCGAAACAGTTAATCATTTTGGTGACCAGAAGTTTGTCACTAGCCTTACGAAGAATCAATCTTACAAAATTATGGAGCTTTAGAGAAAAGAATTTACACAAACCGTATCGTGGATCAAACTGAGATCAACCTCTTGTGGAGTATGACATATGATTGTCAAACTGACTTTCGAGAGTTACAATAAAAAGGAAAGAATGCTGATCAATAGATGGTCAAGGCCATTTGATGATACAAAGTGGCTCGGTGACATCTGTCTTCCAAAACGAATTATTGACGCTGGCGGCTAAATCGTGCGAAGCAAGGCAACTAATCAGAAGACAAAATTTTTATTGTAAAATAACATGTTCTCAAATGCCCTGATATGGCCGAGGGCAGGGAGAGTCTTCTCTCTCTCTCTCTCTCTCCAAATGCTCTCACATGGACACGTGTATACAGCCATTTCAAGGGAAATTCTACTCATTGCTTTCTCGTGGCGGGGTTGTTGTTCATGGAATTGAGAGAACAAAAAGCGAATTTCTGGCACTTGAACCGGATTGGTGAATATGTAGGGTCTACCTAGATGAGTTGGGAAACCCTGAATCCAAACAAAAGTTGCATATGGGCTCCAGGATCGTGAAGGGACAAATGGCGTACGAACCAATCATTGGTCACCGGCTAACATGGGACTGCATCTCCTGACGTTGCTCCACTGCCTTGTAGATCAGACCTTTAGGTTGAAGGCTCCGGGTGTGGACCTCTAAGAAAACCATCTGCTTTGGTTTGGGCACCCGGGCAGTATCATAGCCCTCACACAATTGAATGAAATGACAATATTGATTTTATAGTTCTCTCACTCTACCTTAAAATTAATTCTTAATTGTGAGACCAAATTCTAACCTGTCATATCACAATCACTGTACTACTACTAACATATAAAGGACATTTTATGAATAAAATTAAATAAGAATTTACCTCTACCAACATAGATTGTTGTAGTGGTTGTTGTTTCAGTGGTAGTCAAAGTCGAAGCTGTTGTAATTAAATCAGTGATAGATTGTGTTGATTGACTCGAGAATGTAGGTGTTCTTTCAGTTAATTTATCAGTGGATACTATAGTCGTTAATACTGATATGGTTGTGGATGTATTAAGCTCCATTGAAGATGTACTTGTTGTGAATGAAGCCTTGATGGTACTAAGTGTACTATTTTCTGCAACTGTTCTTGTTGTATCTATAAGATGAAAATAGAAATTGAGGAAAACTCAGAATGTTGATATTTAAAATTTGTAAATTTATAAAAAAATTTCCAGTCAAATCATTTGACAATCAATAAACATCTTATAAATGACACAAAAACTGATACTGGTCAGATTATGTAACGGGATGAACAGGACACCTATACAGAGAGTAACAGCAAACTAATTATTATCAGAAGGGGTTTTGTGGAGATTAAGTATTTTCATAGTTGAAAGCGTTAGTCAATTGAAGGTAGACAATCAAGGAAAACCTGGGCTGGAAGGTCCTGGTTTTGAATCTTGCGAGGCGAGGTCGTGAATGCGCACTGCTGAGGAGTTCCACAATAGAACGAAACGGCCGTCAAGTGCTTTGAGGTTTTCCATGGTGGTCTAGCTTCAATTGACTCACGCTTTCAACTATGAACAAACTAATTGTAAACATGTTATGAATGCAGAAAAATAATTAGGTCAGTTTTTCATAAAATTCTAGTCATCCACTTCCTTTTGAATTGCTTTCAACTATGAACAAACTAATTGTAAACATGTTATGTTTGCAGAAAATGAAATAAGTCAGTTATTAATAAAATTCTAGTGATCCACATCCTTTTGAAATGTACACCTATGATATGTCATTTTATGAACATAAATCCACTTTAAATAACTAATAATCTTTTTCATTCAATGAATATTAAAACGTTTTTTGTCTAAAGGTGAACATAAGAGATTCTAAATATGAACAAACTAATTGTAAACATGTTATGAATGCAGAAAAATAATTAGGTCAGTTTTTCATAAAATTCTAGTCATCCACTTCCTTTTGAATTGTACACCTATGATATGTCATTTTCCTAGTCATCCACTTCCTTTTGAATTGTACACCTATGATATGTCATTTTCTGAACTTAAAATCCACTTGAAATACCTAATAATCATTTTCATTCGATGAATCGTGAAACGTTTTTTGTCTAAAGGTGAACATAAGAGATTCTGAAAAGAAGAAAGCAGATTCAGCAAGCTAATTAAAGGATCCAGTAAATCTAATCGAAAGCAATCAGTGCTATTATTAAATAGACAATTTGTAATTAAGTTGCTAAGTTGTTCAGTACACTTCAAAAATTGAAGTTGAGATGGACAGTTTGAAGATAACTTAAGCTGACCTACATGATGAGAAATTTATTAGAGTGACAGCCAGTGGATTTGTGATTCCTCTCTTAAAATAATTATTCTGTAGTATCTGAAAGTGTTAACAAACCAAATGAGTTCAGAAAAAAAAGTGAGAAGGGTGTTAAAAGATAGATAGAAAGACAGATATAAGTGAGCTAACAAGAAAAAAGTATAGGATCAAATATAAAAGGAGTTAAGCAACCGCAAGAATTATATCGTGATGACAAAAAAACCTTGTAAGAAAACTAATGAGAACCAGGAAGCACTGGACAGCAGTTTTGTCATAGTATGCAGCTCTCCAACAGTAGACATCCACGAGTTCATCGACGGTCGGATCCAAGACCTTCTATTCTTGAGACGAGCATTTCACATTTGGATCATTGATGAACCGGTTTACGTTTCCA